>NC_060276.1:29012132-29032871 GCF_021613505.1 Equus quagga
CCTGCCTCTTTGATTATTTGACCAGCCATGAGAACCCTAAGGAAAAGCCGGGGGGGGGGGGGGTTTCCCCCCCCCCCCGACACAGTCTATCCCCCCTTCATGAGATAATATATTTTAAAAGCTATTTAAAGCAAGCCAAGGGAAACCCCCTTGACTTTTCTTAAGGTTACCTCTTTGCAGTATCAGGAGATGCCCCACTTCTTGGTAACATATTCCAGTATATGGTACCCCGATCCGTGTTTATCCATCTACCACTTGTGAGGAAACAGGCCACCTCCCTGAGCTGGCTGTGTCTTTTGGTGAGGTGAGGCAGGATGGTTGCCAAGGCCCTCCCTGATCATGCTCCACATCTTACTGTCCTGTTGGCCCTAACACACCCTAAACAGACTGTCCTCAGTGTCCAGTCTACAGTCACTCTCATGTTGCTTTAGCCGAGTGTAATCAAGCTCAGAACCTAACTTTCCGATTAATAAGTTTCAATTATTTCCCCAGCTCTTGTTCATCCAGAAACTCATCTCTCACTTTCCTGTCCCTATTATCCAGCTTTAGGGGATCTCACTGGGGTACAGCTACCATGGCTTGCCTTTCTATATTCTTAGGAAAGGATGTTAAATCAGACCAGCATCCCTTGGTAACCATCCCTTGGCTATTCAGCTTTTTAATACATCTTCTTCTTGAAATGAAATGCCTGCCCTATTTATAATCTCTGGTTCCTTCTTTAAGGATCTTTAAGCCAATTCCCTCCCTATGACAAACCCTCCAGCACCAGACATACCATTTGAAAGAAGAGTCTTAGCGCTTGACTCCTATAAAAGGCTTTTTGAATGTCTTAATAACCTTGATGTGATATAACTGTTCTAAAAGAGGAAGATGAGCATGGATGTTAGCTCAGGGCCAGTCTTCTTCAGCAAAAAGAGGAGGATTGGCAGCGCATATTAGCTCAGGGCTAATCTTCCTCAAAAACAAACAAACAAATTCTTGCTTGTTATGGGAGAAAGTTCTTACATGTACCACACTGAAAAGAATTAAGAGTTTGGGGACTGCCTTGGCCTCTCGCGCTCTGCTTCGGCGGCCCAGGGTTCGGATCCTGGGCGAGGACATGGCACCGCTCATCAGGCCATGTTGAGGCAGCGTCCCATGTGCCACAACTAGAAGAAGCACATCTAAAAAAAATATTCAACTAAATACTGGGGGGATTTGGGGAGAAAAAGCAGGAAAAAAAAAAAAGATTGGCAACAGTTGTTAGCTCAGGTGCCAATCTTTAAAAAAAAAAAAAAACACACACACAACTATGTACCAGGGGTCTTTGGGGAGAAAAAAGCAGGGAAAAAAACTTTTCTAAAATTGATTGTGGTAATGGTTGTAGATATCTGTGAATATACTAAAAACCACTGAAATATACACTTTAAATGGGTGAGTTGTATGGTATGTGAATTATATCTCAACAAAGCTATTAAGAAAACTAAAAGAGAAAAAATAAGTAAATAACCTACCCGGTTTCACTTCCTTCTATCTAAAAAATCCACCCAGTATTTAGTATGAGATGAGTTCCCAGTACAGAAACCACACTGCTCCTCACTAGAATGGTTAGGCGTCAACGTCTGAGGACCCTACACTGTAGCCAGGGATGCCACTGACCGGCCTGCTACAAAAGTGAGGCTTGCTGCCATGTCATTCCCTGAGGGCCCTGCTGGAGCTTTTATAAACAGAAAGACAAAACACACAGCTTAGTTCCAAACAGTCACTGAGCATCGATCATGTGCCTGGCATGGGCTACAAAGCTGAGAAAACAAAGATGGGCAAGATATAGGCCCTGCCCTTCACAAACTCATGGGCTTGAGGGAGTGACAGATCCCTCAACAGGAAGTTACAATACGATGGGGCCAGGACATAGGACATAGAGACTGCTGTGGGGATGCAAGTCAGGGAGAGATTAATTCCTCTGACAAAGGAGGCTCAGAGAGCAGATAACATGTGAGCTGAGCCTCGAAGGACTGAATAGAAACACCCATGGCAGGCAAGGTGAATAAAGGCATTGCAGGCAAAGAAGGAAGCATAAGTAAGAACATGTTGGCATAAAAGCATGAGTTCAGCAAGTCTGAGGACATACAGTATAGGGAGAAATGGCCAAGATGAGCCGGAAAAAAGGCACGTTTATGGAGGGCCATGTATGCCAAGGCAATGAGTTTGGACTGCTTCCTAGTGCAGGCGATGGGGAGCCAGCAGAGGTTTTTAAGCAGGGGAATGACATGAACAGATGTTTTACTCATATTTATGCACTGAAAGCCAGGAGGTCAGCGCTAATGGAAATTAATCCATAAAATGACAGCATAGGCTGAAAATTTGCTTCATTGTCTACATTTTCCAAGAGCAATATACTGAATTATGGAAAACTACTCATTACAGTTGGATACAAAACTATTGAGGGAAATAAAGTGAGAGCTCTGTTAATGTGAAGAGCCTTTCTTTAAAAGAGAGAAGAAAAAAACGCTCACATCTTCCTTGTATGAGAGATGAAATTAGCCTGAACATTTCATTTGGAAAAGATCAGCTGCCAATCTGCACTGGATTTGTTCCCAACACCTTTTCAATGGCTAATATGATCCAAAATGGTTAAACTTTTGATGAAACACAAGTTGGATCACAGTATTCTTCTGTTTAAACCCCTTCAATGGCTCACCATAGCCTGTAGAAAAAAGCTCAAACTGTTAAGGCTTTTTTTTTTTGGTACTTTTTGTAAGTGTGTTCGTGTGTGTGTGTGTGTGTGTGTGGAAGATTGGCCCTGAGCTAACATCTGTGTCAATCTTTCACCATTGTATGTGGGACGCTGCCACAGCACGGCCTGGCGAGCAGTGTAGGTCTGCGCCCGGGATGGGAGCCCACGAACCTCGGGCCACCAGAGCAGAGCACGCAAACTTAACCACTATGCCAAATGGCCAGCCTCCTTAGCAAGGCTTTTAAGTCGCGTTGTGATCTGGCCTCCAGCCTAGCCCTCCAACCACGGTGGGCAGATCTCCTAATGGGGCATGTTATCCCATTTTGGTGATCCTGACCTCTCTGCCTAGTTCTCCCCACAACCCCACCCAAGACTCCAAGGTACAAATGGCCACTCCCTCCTACCCAGTGCTACCCACCTCCTCAAACCCAGAGCAAGGACCTGTCCTTCCTTCCCCATCCTAGTGCCTGTCCATTTCCTTTTCTGTCTCTCCCCTCACTAGAATGAAACCTCTGTAATTGCAGAGTTGTTGTCTTCTTCACTGCTCTGTCCTCAGCCCCCTCAAACGATATCTTGAATGACTGAGGGAACTACAAATCCGTTGTCAATATCTTTCTAACCCTCCACATTAAGATTTTCCGCTTCTTGCAGTTTTTCAAGATAGCCACAATCTACAAAATACTCACTGAAATACACACATCAGGCTAGCTGTCCAAAGGAACCCTGCTATTGAACACTTTAATAACATGAATCATCCCCCATTAATTTCTCTTTCGGTAAATTCACAATGTCATATATGAAATTCTCATAAAACCAGGCACACCTACACGAAGAAATGTAAAGTGTCAGGAGGTACAAAATCGTGTTGGTGGGGCATTTAAATTAACCTGAGAGAAAGTTAATGACTCAAGTAAATCTCCACTGGGGCTGGTAATAGTTTTCCCGTTGCCAAACTTCCTCCTAAACAACCTCTCTCTCCATCCCTCCCTCCCTTTAGCTCACATTTACTCTATGTGCTGAATGTGCACACAGGTGCATTTTCTTGCTTTCTCCATAAAAGTAATCCAGAGGGCATGCGTGTCACACGTGCCCAGAAGCACTAGCAGAAGGCACTCCCCCACACCCTTATCTAAGCATCCTCATTTTGCAATGTAACCCTCATCCCCTGCAAATACCACCGTGAGACCTTCGACTTAGAACAACCTTGCCTCTACCTTTAGCTTGTGACTGAAGCACTGTCATAATGACAAACTGCCTTTCCTTCTCCCCAGTACATTCTCCAACTAGACTAACACAACCCTTGCCCACTCTTTCAATATGGCAGCGCATTCCTGTGTTGCTTTCATTTTCAATTCAACCTGGACCCCATGGCCAATAGCTCTCTCACTAACCCCTTGTCATTCTGAACCACATCCACAGCCACGCCCCAGCCCTGGATCAACCCCTCTGCTTGCTTTTCTTTGCTGCTGCTAGAAAAATCCTGACTGGGTGCTGGGGGGGTGGGGGGTGCTTCATTTACACAGATCTGAACTCTGGCTCAGCTGGGCTCCCAGTCCCACCCTCAGGGCTTTTACTCACTCCTCATTAGCTCCCTGTGCAGGGGCCGACAGAACAACACACTTTAGGTTTCACAAATGGAAAATCCCCTCCCTCTTACAAAGGCGTCCTGATTGATTTGCAGAGCCTAATGCGAGAGCTGCACCACTGAATCCGACGCCTCCACACTGATGTTAACAACACACATAGAACTCCACATCCTTCCACATTTATTTGGCAGCCAACCCCTTTTTGGGTGCCGCTTTCTCCATCCCTAAAGTGGCTCCTAATCTGGGGTCTTAAGTGATCCTAGGACGGGTTACATGGGACATGAAACTCTGAAATTATATAGAAAATGCCGGATGAACATCTTTCTAGGAAAAGGCTCCAGAGCTTTCCAGAATCTCAAAGGAATGTGTGACCCAAGGAAGGCTAAGATCTACTATCTTACTAGCTTCATATAAACAGGTTGCATTATTTTTATATAAAATTTATTGGTTTGTGTAATTACGAAAGCAATACATGTTCAATGAAGAATTTTTAATCCAAAAATACAAAGAAAATAAAAGTCACTTAGAATCCCACCATCCATAGATGACCACTGTTACTATTTTGATGTTCCTCCATCTTTTTTCTATTTTTTTCTTCAAAATTATTCATACTGTTAATATGATAGTTACAGTGTTCCAAATAACGTAAGAGAAACTTCAGCATATAAAGAATTTGGGACTAGTGTTCAAAATTCTCTTTGATTTCTAAGACACACCCACCAATGAGTATTTCTTGAGCACCCAATGTGTGCATGGCCTACTACTCCAAAGGTCAGAGGTAACGTTCTCCCACAAGGCATTAAAAATTCGAGGGCTTTTTTGGGGCTGGCCCTGTGGCGGAGTGGTTAAGTTTGCCCGCTCCACTGCAGGCGGGCCAGTGTTTCGTTGGTTCGAATCCTGGGCGCAGACATAACACTGCTCATCAAACCACGCTGAGGCAGCGTCCCACATGCCACAACTAGAAGGACCCACAACAAAGAATATACAACTATGTACCGGGGGGCTTTGGGGAGAAAAGGGAAAAAAAAATTAAAAAATAAAAAAAAAAAACTCGAGGGCTTTTCAACAGGCGCTGTGAAGCCCCAGCCTAAGAAAGAGAACCTTTCAGCTTAAAATGACTGGACCTATATCAACTGGATTAAAAAAGCAGACAGATGGCAACAATGATGTCATTATAGTCTTAAGAGAAACACAATTAAACCATTAGAAGGCAGGGTTTTTTTAAATGATAGTTTTCCTTTATTACCAAAATGCAGACTCTCATCTAATGATAAAAATACATACATGATCAAAATAAATACATATGGGGGGCCGGTCCCGTGGTCAAGTGGTTAGGTTCACGCGCTCTGCTTCAGCGGCCCAGGGTTTTGCTGGTTCGGATCCTGGGCGCGGACAGGGCACCGCTCATCAGGCCACGTTGAGGCGGCGTCCCACATAGCACAACTAGAAGGAACCACAACTAAAATACACAACGATGCACTGGGGGTATTTGGGGAGAAAAACCAGAAAAAAATAAAGAAAGAAAAGAAAAGAAATACATATGAGATGGGACTCTAGTAAAGGCCCTGGTCATCTCAAATGATTCATAAACTCATGCTGGGAGAAATTCCCTGTGTTTTGAGCAATGACATGAGGGAGTAACTGTGTGGCCTCCTATGGTGGTGACCATCCCAAGGACAGCACTTGTTGGCATGTGGAATTGCTCTGTGTTTAAAGAGGAAGAGCAGTGTAATCACTCCACCGCCACTGCTTACAGATTTCACAAAAGATAATTCTGGCAAAACAGGATTACTGCTTCTCTGTTTTAAATATATATAGGCAGAGGATTCCTTGCCATTTAAGTCCACTCTCTCCAATTCAATTCTTATCCCACATTTAAATAACATCCCATTTTCAAGCAGGAAAGCAAATAAACTTCCTTCCAGCATTCAAGGCAGAGCGCAGTGAAATGCTTAGGAACTTTCTGTAGCAGTCGCCCCAGCCCTTGCTAAACCATGAGCTTCTCCTCTTTCCTTTGACCATTGGCAGGTTTCTGTAGGGAGCAATCCAGGCATAGCCCAGCAAGAGTCTCCCAGAACTCCGGATCACACTGACATCTACTGTAGTAGCCACAGCCGCCGGCCAGGTCAGATGCTCGCTTGCTTTCTTGCAAACTCCACAACCCGTGAGCAGCGGCTTTCAGGCTGCAAGCAAGGTGGTCCTCAGGCAAACGGGCAGAGGCACCCCCTTGCAATGCCTCAGCATCTTTCTCTCCCTGAGGGAGCCCTGGTCAGAGCTCCTTTCAGAAGTCCCTGGGGGCAGTCGGTGGACAGAACAGCTGAGAGTGGAGGCAAGAGACAAGAGCCCTCACTGTTTCTTAAGGCATGAGCCATGCCAGGCATAACAAGGACTTGAACCGACAGCTAAACGCGATGCTGCTCCAGGGCTCCGTGTGTAGCACAAGAACTACTGAAGACGTTAAAGCCCTTTTATACACTTTTCATAAAACTGTAGCTGGAAGCCGGACCTGCTGACCCTGGGTCCCTCCGCACTTGCCAGCAGCTGCTCCCACGATGTGGTCATGGCCTGAGAACCACTGCACTGCCAAGGAAAGGCGCTACAATAGAATGCCTGCCATGGGGCTATGTTTTCCACAACTCAGAGGCCTTTTTTTATTTCTTTTCTCTTTTTGGATTGTTTAAGGCATTGAAATTTCACCAGGGAATAAGTAGGCACTATTGTACCACCCACACAGGAAGTGGTAGAAAGTGACTTTTTCTTTCTTTCTTCTTTTTTTTTTTTTTGGTGAGGAAGATTAGCCCTGAGCTAACATCTGCCACCAATCCTCCTCTTTTTACTTGAGGAAAACTGGCCCTGAGCTAACATCTGTGCCCATCTTCCTGTTTTATACGTGGGACGCTGCCACAGCATGGCTTGATATGCAGTGTGCACGTTCACACCAGGGATCAGAACCCATAAACCCTGGGCCACCAAAGCAGAGAGCACGAATCTAACTGCTACGCCACTAGCCTGCCCCAAAGTGACGGTCATTTTTACTGACAAGGGGAGAGTAGTTGAAGGTAAACAAGGTCAAATGAAAACATGCAAGATTTATGTACTCTGAGTGGGGGAACTATGAGCCATTGTTTCTTCTTTTTCCTTTTCTGTTTTTCCCCAAGTTTTTTCTAGCACAAACAAGTATTGCTCTTATAATCCAAAAACATAGAATCAACTTTGTTTTTTTTTTTACCATGGTAAAATATACATAACATAAAATTTACCATTTTAACCATTTTTAAGTGTGCAATTTAGCAGCATTAAGTACATTTACAATGTTCTGCAACCATCATTCCAAATGCTGTCGTGATCCCAAACAGAAACTCTGTCCCCATTAAACACTAAACCCCCTTCCCACCTCCCCCAGCCCCAGTAACCTCTAATCTACCTTCCGTCCCTATGAATTTGCCTATTCTAAGAGCCTCATATAAGCAGAATCATGCAGTTATATTTATTCTTTTCTATCTGGCTTATTTCACTTAGCCTGAGGCTTTCAAGGCTCATCCATGTTGGAGCACGTGTCAGAATTTCATTTCTTTTAAAGGCTGAATAATAGTCCATTGTACATATGTACCACGTATTGTTTATCCACTGATGGACATTTGGGTTGTTCCCACCTTTTGGCTACTGTGAACAATGCTGATATGAACGCTGGTGTCAAGTATCTATATGAGTCCCTGCTTTCAGTTCTTTTGGGTACATACCTAGAAGTGGAATTGCTGGATCATATGGCAATTCAGTATTTCGCTTTCTGAGGAACTGCCAAGCTGTTTTCCACAGCGTCTGCACCATTTTACCATTCCGCCAGCAACGCACAAGGGTTCCAATTTCTCCACATCTTCTCCAACACTTATTATTTTCCATTTTTTGGATAAGAGTCATTCTAATGGGCATGAAGAAGTATCTCACCATTGTTTTCATCTGCTTTTCCCTAAAAATTAGTGATGCTGAGTATCTTTTCATGCGTTTATTGTCCATTTGCATATCTTCTTTGGAGAAAAATCTATTCAAGTTCTTTGCCTTTTTTTTTCTTTTATGGTGAGGAAGATTCACCCTGAGCTAACATCTATTGCCAATCCTCCTCTTTTTTTCTGCTTGAGGATTAGCCCTGAGCTAACATCGTGCCAATCTTCCTCTAGTTTTTGTATGTGGGACACCTCCACAGTATAACTGATGAGTGGAGTAGGTCCCTGCCTGGGATCCGAACCCGCAAACCCAGGCCGTCAAAGTGGAGCACACGGAACTTTAATCACCCCGCCGTGGGGCCAGCCCCCCTTTGCCCATTTTAAAATCAGGTCGTTTGTTTTGTTGTTGAGTTGTAGGAGTTCTTCATATATTCCAGATATTAATTCTTTATCAGATATGTGTTTTGCAAGTCTTTTTTCCCATTCCATGGGATACCTTTTCATTCTCTTGATGGTGATTTTTTAAAGGTACAGGAAAAATTTTTAGGGGGCAGGCAGACAGCCTAAAGTATAGCTGGGGAAGGGAATCCTTATACCTCTTTTTCGACTTCTCTCCCATGGGTAAAGGAACAAGAACTGAGGTCTTCCCAATGAGGTAACAAACTCATGACTCCTACCCCAACTTGGCTCCTCCTCTGGCAGCCAACGTTGTAGGACACTTGCGTACAAGTAAGTCACAGAAAGGGAACTCGTGCTGGGTGTGGTAGGAGAGCCCAGTGAGGGTGGGCGGCTGGTGAGGACATGGGATCTGGTTGACTTTTAAGCTTCCCCAGTTCTACCAGGCAGACATTTCATAAGCTACACCCTCCTTTCTCTGGCTGATCCTTGACTACACACACTCCAACTTCCAAACTTCTCACATGGAAGATAAACATGCAGATTTGTTACTACTGAATGGAGCGGAACATTTAAGTCATACTGTGAAAAGTGACACCCAAGTTTGGTTCCATCATGAAGAACCAAAATCTCCAGAAGTGATTCCCTCTGTTGGTAAATTGCAGGGCTTGCCTTTTTTGTGTCTCTGCCCTTTGTTCCTTGTGTCTTCACCGCCCTCCCTTCCTCCTCTCCCCCGCTCTTCCCCCCACACTCCGACCCTGTCCCCTTCTCTCTCAACAATCCCACCAGCAAAATGGGGCTTCTACACAATTATTTGTCATGTGGGAATTCATTTTCCAAGTATTATTCACATATAAGCGATTTCCACAGGCAATGAGAAGCAGCAGCATGTAGTCATTTTCTTCCAGGGATGGCCCTGGAACCCTACTCAAATCCCCTGAAATGGCTGTGCCTCAGTAGCTTATGTGAATAAATTAACTCTAAATTTCAGGACTATCGTGTGGCTGAACCATTGAATATCCTTAGACTAAGGGTTAGAATCTCTCCCTCCAGGAAGGGCCCAGTTCCTCTTCTAGGGATCACCTGATTAGGCCAGGCTCGCCAAGGATAATCTCTTTTGAATACTCAAAGTCAATTTATTAGTAACCTAATCAGCAAAGTCATATCTCATAATATTCACAGGTCCCACTTACATTCAAGAGGGAGGGGATTATACAGGGCATGCTGACTGGGGGCAGGACTCTTAAGGGGTATCTTGGAATTCTGCCTACCGCACTGACTGTATCACTCCCTTGGGCAAGTTGCCTAACCTCGCTTGGTCTCAGTTTTCCCATTGATAAAATGTGAGTCTGAGAGTATTTTCGATCTCGTAAGGTTATTCTAAGAATTACAAGAGATAACACGTGTAATGCATTTAGCACAGCACCTGGTGCAGGTCCTGTAAATGGATATTTCCTGCTCTAGGAAGTAAACATTTGTTATCAAAGGTATTCACAATCATGGATCACTGATCGACCAGGTGATTTGTTCATAAGTAGACTAAGACCTGAAACTTTTCCCTTCACTAAGAATCGCACCTCACACCCCAGGGCAGCGGAGCGCACGAACTGCGTACTGCACATGTGCTCATTGAGCACAGAATCAAACTCGAAGCAGGAAGGCCTTCACCCAGACATCCCAAAACAACTGGCTAAGAAACGTCACTGTGAAATAACCTTTATCTTAGGGAATCAATTTTTGTACTTAAATCGTTAGGGGGGGGGGAACCCCTCAATTCCTTTAGCATATGCTCACACGCTGGCTCCACCGTCAAAGCCATTTCATTATGGGGATGGGGACAGGGAAAGAAAAGGTAAGAAGGGAGGAAGAAAAGTAGCTCTTCTCCACCACAATTCTAACATTTATTGCAGGCTTGCTACACACTGAATGCATTACATGTGTTATCTCATTTAATTCTTACAATAATCCTAGAAGATAGAAAATACATCAGACTCACATTTTATCAATGGGAAAACTGAGACCAAGCGAGGTTAGGCAACTTGCCCAAGGGAGTGATACAGTCAGTGCGGTAGGCAGAATTCCAAGATACCCCTTAAGAGTCCTGCCCCCAGTCAGCATGCCCTGTATAATCCCCTCCCTCTTGAATGCAATTGGGACCTGTGAATATTATGAGATATGACTTCCCTGATTAGGTTACTAATAAATTGACGTTGAGTTAATCAAAAGTGAGATTATCCCAGGTGGGCCTGGCCTAATCAGGTGATCCCTAGAAGAGACCTGGGCCCCTCCTGGAGAGAGAGATTCACCTGCTAGCTTTGAAAAGGTAGACCCCCATGTTATGAGAGGTCCACATGACTAGGACCTGAAGGTGTCCTCTACGAGCTGACAGCCATTCCCAACTAACAGCCAGCAAGAAAAGGAGACCAGTCAGTCCTACAGCCACAAGGAAGTGAACTGTGCCAACTTGAAGGAGCTTGGAAAAGGCCCTTGAGTCTCCAGATGAGAACACAGTCCTGTGAACACCTGTTAAACCCTGAGTAGAGATTCCAGCTGAGCCCTGCCCCTATTTCTGACCCAGAGAAATAAGAAGTGCGTGTTATTTTAAGCTGCTAAACTTGTGGTTATTTGCTATGCAGTAAGAGAAAACTAAGACAGTCAGGATTCAAAGCCAAGGCTATTAACTCAGGAGTGCACCCTGTTAACCACTATAGTAGTTTCTGTAGTAGTTTCATGAATTCCTTACCATTTTTTTTAACTTTTTATTGAGATTATGATAGTTTACAACCTTGGGAAATTTCAGTTGTACATTATTATTTGTCAGTTATGTTGTAGGTGCACCACTTCACCCCTTTGTGCCCACTTTCCACCCCCTTTCCCCTGGTAACCACCAATCAGTTCTCTTTGTCTACATGTTTAACTTCCACCTATGAGTGGAGTCATACAGAGATTGTCTTTCTCTATCTGGCTTATTTCACTTAACAGAATACCCTCAAGGTCCATCTATGTTGTTGTGAAAGGGACAATTTTATCCTTTTTTTCTGGCTGAGTAGCATTCCATTGTATATATACGCCATATCTTCTTTATCCAATCATCAGTCAATGGACACTTAGGCCTAACCATTTTTAACTCTTCAAAACGAGACACATTTCTATTGAATAATAATGGTTTTCATCTTTTCCTTTTCTGATGCAGTTTTCAAGATTTAGAAATGTTTTTATCACATTCTAGTATAGAAACACACTGTTTATTGATTTGAGATCTGGCAGGAAAATACACATCCAATTGAAAACGACTCAAATACAATGTGATAATAGGTAAGTTGTAAAAAAAATAAAATAAGTAGGATGAAAAACGTAAGATTTTATTTACCAAAAACACCATGTTGAAGCAGGCTTGGCTTTTGCTAGGGCTCCAGGCTGTGCCACTTACAAATACCTTCCTTCTGACTATTGCATGATCTGCAAGATCTGTCATGTGGTGCCTCCAAGTGATGACGACACGTTAGCTCTTTTAACAGGGCCCAACCCAAAATTGCTGGAGTGAAATCAATCTAAAGAGAATCTCAAAAAATCAACACTGTGGTTGTTTCTTGGAGGGCGGCAATCAACAACTCATGTTTCATGTTCTTTCACACGCAGACGTACACAAACTACACACAGAGGCCAATCGGCTGAATAAGAGCGAACACTTCCCTAGCCGCGGCCAAGTGCTTACCACGGATTATGCCACTCAGGCCTCACACTGCCCTTATGAAGTGGAATTATCATCACTCCTATTTTAGAGACAAAGAAACTGAGACTTAGAAAGGTTAAGTAATTTTCCTAACATTCCACAACCAGAAAGTGGCATTTTAACCCAGATGCTGACAGCAGAGCTCACACTGTCAGTCACTCTGCTGTCTTACCAGAACTGCTGCCGCTCTCCAACTAGATATTTCTCCCATCCCTCCGAGCACCTAGCAACGTGCCTTCACAGAGGAAGGCTCCGTAAATGTTTGCTGATAATGATAAAAGAATGAGGCCAGCACCTGAGGAACTAGGTAAGGCTCCCACACCATTCATCACTGTGAGAAGAGGGGAGACGTGGAGAGGGCAGAAGGTGCTATGGGATAAGGTGGCAGGTAGAAGGCAGCCCCCCACTTACGTGGGTAGCAGTTTAAAAGTCAGTGAACAGAATCATACTACTCAGAACTCCATATATATGTTGACTAACCGTATACAAGAAGATTTGATTCTGGCCCTAAGATCACAAAAAGAAAAAAGAAAACTAACCCGGTTTCCTCGAGTTTATTTCTTCCTTTTGGAAGTTTCTGCTACACATCTGGAAGTGATTTTCTAACACACTAGCTCCAATGAGTCATCTACAATATTAAGCAATGATTCCATAGGGTGAACCCTGATCATATTTTTCCACTAAGCGGCATGCACTGAGGTCAGTGAAAGGCAAAGGCTGACCAAGACTTGGAGCATCTCACCCTCCACAGCCCCACTTTACACTGTCAAGAGCATGGGTTTTAAGAGGCGCAGGAATGCAATCTATCTCCCAGCACTAATGCAAGACTTGTTCTAATACACTTAGTTTCCTTTCACTGGTCACGTGCAGAAGATGGATCCAAAGGCTGCTAGAGGGGGGAAGCAACCCTAAGGAAAGCCAGCACAAGAAACATTATGGGGTCATGTATAAACGTAAAGCAGTCAGAAATGCAGGGGGTCACGGTGGGGGGTAGGCTCCCTGGACAAAAGAATAAGACAACCTATGGTACACAGAGTACAGCCGGAGCTCAAGACCCTTAATGCTGCCAGCAAGAATTTCCCCAAGGAATATTCTAGAAAGGACTGCCAAGCCACCCCTTGCTCTTTCACTCACATCCTAAATATAGTGACTCCAACCATCAACTTTTAACCCATATCATAGTGGTTTCCTAATGTCTAAAACTTCTAGTATTGATGTTCAGAAATATAACAAGGCCATTTCCCAGTGTCCTCTGACACTTTGATTTCTTTCAGGGTACAATGAAGGAATGAGTCATGTTCTTTCAGAGACTAAGGAGCCACTTACAAAGGCTATTTTAAATCTTTCAGGTGACAAGGGTATTATTTAGTTCCCCCAGAAACAATAATTGACTAAATGGCTTCCTCAAGGCTGAAGGAGTTAATGCAACTTCCCAGAGTGATTCTTCTCTCCCAGGCCCGAAACAATCTGATTTTAAATGGCACAGAAGTAATAAAAGCCTAAAGCATTAAATCCTACCTTACAAAATACATCAATTAGTGGGTGGTCATTTGCATTACAAAAGGATTCTTTGCTTTGCCAAAGGGTTCCAATCAAGTTTATTCAAAAATCAGATTCTCCTAATATATGCTAAATTATTTCATTTGCACACGGGCGGCATTGAACAAACACAGCTGTCCCAAAGCCTGAATCTGATTAGCAGGTACCTCTTCGCCCTGATTTCGGTGGTTCATACACCCATTTCATCAGCGCGCTGCACTGCCTCCAGGTCATACAGTGAGGAGTCGATCTTAAAATTTCTGACTCATAATCCCCCACTCTGACAATATAATTGCCTTGCTGTTACCGAGCACTTTTCATCCAAAGCCTTCAAAGTGTTCAATCCGCGTTCGCTAGTCTTTATAATTATGCCAAAGAAGCTGGCAAGAGAGCTGGGAACGCAACCTTCCAAACTACCAGGGATGGGGAAAAAAGTGAGGGCCACTGCCAGGCAGGCAAATTAAAGGCCCACATAAGTACAGGAGAACTACATTTAAGTTTATTTTCCACAAAGAGAAAAATAAAGTATTTCATGCATCTTACTTTGTCAAAATAGACTACTTGTCAGAGCAGTTTTAGGTTCAACGCAAAATTGAGCAGAAAGTACAGGAAAAAAAAAAAAAGTACAGAGAGTTCAGTTCCCATGTACCACCCCGCCCCCACCGCCCCCCGCCCACACACAAGCACAGACTCTCCCATCATCATCATTCACCAGAGCGTTACATTTGTTACAACTGATGAACCTACACGGACACACCTTTATTGCCTAAGGTCCATTGTTCAAACGAGGGTTCCCTCTTGGAGTTGTACATTCTGTGCATTTCGGCAAGTGTATAATGACATGTACCCATCATTATAGTATCATACAGAGTAGTGTCACTGCCTTAAAACTCCTCTGTGTCCTACCTATCTATGCCTCCCTCCCCTCCACATTTTAAGTTATGAAGAGAAAATATTCAAAACTCAGTTTAAATACAACAAATCAATTTTTATATATCAATTTTATACTATGATCAGAACGGAGGTTGGAAAGAAAGAGTGAGAAATGGGGTGGAGAGAAGACGGACAGAAGAACAGAGGCAACAAAAAAGAAGTGAACTAGCAGTTAGCCTGGTGGCATAGTGGTTAAGTTTGTGCACTCCACTTTGGCCACCTGGGGTTCATGGGTTTGGATCCCCAGCACAGACCTACACACTGTTCATCAAGCCATACTGTGCTGGCATCCCACATACAAAATAGAAGAAGACTGGCACAGATGGTAGCTCAGGGACAATCTTCCTCAAGCAAAAAGAGGAAGACTGGCAAAAGACGTTTGCTCAAGGCCAATCTTCCTCACCACAAAAAAGAGAGAGAGAGAGAAAGAAATGAACTCAAGGTGTGCATACTCATAGAAAAAAAAAAGGCACACAGTACAGAGAGGAGAGACCCTGTTCACCAAGATGTGCACCATAATTACCTTAAATGTCAAAGGCAAGACTTTCCATTTCAAAGCTCCTAATTCATCAGCAATTCTCCCACTCATTTGTTTTTAAACCCACGAGAAATCTAAGATCATTTTTAAATAAAAGAACAAAGATACAGCATGTTCAAAATCAGGAAAATTGCGACCAGAAATCCTTGCAATATCAATGCATATCACCTATTAATTAGCTTTACTTGAAATTTAAGTCCCTCTAGTGATTAATATAATTAATGGCAGCAAAGGATGACTACAGTATTAACAACCTGAGATGTATTTCACATGCAAGAAAGAGGAGAGCAATTTTAATTTACATTTCAGAAAATTCAGGGTAGGCATTTCTGCCCCTCAAAAATTGTACAGGTAATATGAAATATTATATAGATACATGTAGACATACAGGCATATATATATTGTGTGTGTGAGTGTATATACATATATACACACCCTATGAAAACTCACTTCACAGAGATCACATTGTGATCAAAATTTGGGGACTATTTAAGCACACAGAAAGGGAAAGCAAATGGGAATCGAAGTCTCTAATTTCCAGACCATCCTAATTTTATGGATTCAGCAGAGAACCTGAGATTTGCAAAGCAATGAGCAAGGAGCTGCAGGATTATAGGAGAAATTATCTTAATAATGATAGTGTCATGCTAATTACTATATAGTACTATACGTCATATATATATCTATTTTTATATATGTCACATAAATATAGCAAGCCTGAAAAGTAAGTACGGAACTTGAATTCTACTTTTTCTGATGATAAAAATAATATATGCTCAATGTAAAATAAATGAATAAGCACATTAAAAACAGAAAATATAAAGCAAGAATAAAATTTACTGATAATCCCACCATCCAAAGACATGCAGTATTAATATTAGATATACACACATACATTATAGACACACACACATACTCTTTGAGGATATTTTCTTTGAACATAACAAAACTACTAATAGCTAACATATATTCAGTGCTTCCTATGCTCCAGCCATCGTTCTAAGTGTTTTACTGTATTATTTTACTCAATCCCTACAACAACCGTGTGAGGTCAGAACTATCATTATCTCCATTTTACAGATGAGGAAATTGAAGCGCAGAGTGATTAAGTAAGTTCACATATATCACATATGCATCATTTTAGAAAAATACGATCACACTTTGCATGCTGCTTCCTAACCTAAACATTTTTCCACGTCAATAACATAGACGTCATTTTAACGGCTGCATGGTTTTCTAGTGTGTGGTTGTATATTTGCCTGATACCTTACTTTTGAACATTTAGGTTGTTTAAATTTTGGAGTTTGTTTGTTTTGCTATTATAAACAACTTCGCAAGGCCCACTGAGGTTGACAGTATTTCCCTTTTGCAAATGAGCACAAGGAGGTTCCACAAAGTTAAATAACCTGCCTGAGGCAACACAGATCGTCAGTGGAACTGCTGGGCCCTTCTGGCACTCTGACTGCTATGAATTAGCTCTTTCCATTCTCCTGCCAGCTCCTTAAGGCCTTTACATTCTAATGGATGAGAGAAGTTGTGATGAGGTGGAATGAAATCAATCCCTTCTAAAAGGGAAGAACTAGCATGATAGGATGAAAAATGCCCCGCCAAGATATGCCCCCATCCTAAACCCTGGGGTCTGTAAATGTTACCTTACCGCAAAAGGGTTTTTACACGTCTGATTGAGTCAAGGGTCTTGAGATGAGGAGATCATCCTGGATTACTGGGGTGGGCCCTCCAGGACCAGTTCAACTGACCCCATCCTATGAACAGAGCAATTAAGAGTGGTTTTTCAGGAACTGAGACCCCTTGCCCAGTCCAGACCAGATGAGACCACCAACCCAAGAAGTGGGCCTGTGCAAATGCCCGATAAGTGACCTTTTTGACATCAAAGGGTTGAAAACTCCAGCCTCAGATCATGCAAACACCACCATTTTGTGCTCGTGCATCCTACGAGCCATGAAACTTGACCACGCTTGCACAAATCCTCACTTACCTGACTTCTCCTTACCTCCAATCATCTATCTCCACACTTCAGACTGCCCTGCCCTTCATCCCGTAAGTTGTGCCCCAAGCCCTGAATCAGGAAGCCAGATCTGAGAGCATATGCCCCCTGTCTCCTTGCAGATCAATCCAGCAATAAAGCTGTTTTCTTTTCCCAAAAGTTGATGCTGTAATAATTGGTGCTTTTTTTATGCACATCGGGTAGGAGAACTGCAATTTTGTGCGGTAACACTCTCACAAATGACCTTAAAAGAAAGAGGCAAAGAGAGATTTGACACAACTGAAGAGAAGAAGGCAATGTGACCACAGAGGCAGACTGGAGTGATGAAGCCACAAGCCAAGGAATGCTGGCAGCTACCAGAGCTCGGAGAGGCAAAGAACAGATCCTTTCCTTAATTCTGCAGAGGGAATGTGGCCCAGTGATACTGATTTCAGACTTCTGGCCTCCAGAACTATAAGAGAATAAATATTTTGTTTTAAGCCACTCAGTTTGTGGTGAATGTTACGGCATCCATAAGAAACCAACACAACTAGTAGGAGGCATAAGCCTGAAGAAGGAGCAATGTGCTCCAAATAGGGTGAGACGGGATGGCCATTTGACCTAAGCCTTGCAGGACAGATAGGATTCCCTTTAGCAGGGCAAGGGTTGGAAGGACATTCCAGAAAGAGAGTCAGCATGTGCAAAGGCACAGAGGTGAGAAAGTTTTTGGGGAGCCGCAATGGTCCGGCACGGCTAGAGTACAGACTACAGGAAAAGATGTGGCAGGAGAAGAGAATTCAAAGGTAGAACAGGCCTTACTGGTGGATAGGAAGGGGCACGAAGGCCCGCTAGGAAATCTGGGTGCTTATTTACAGTACCGTGGAGCCAAATGCAGATAGAATTGGTATTTTTATGGACTTGAGGATTTTGTTATTTTCCCTCATCCTCTCCTGAGAGACAGCAGAATGGTGGTCAGTTTCTAGCTATTTCAAAACGATCACCACTTTTTTGCTTGCTGTCAAGATGGTCTCCACTCTGACTTGTTATTCCCCTAGGGACATGTGGACAAAATCCTGCCTAAATGCTTTCTCCAGGGAGGGGGCAGGAAATACGACGGTGGGGTAGACCCACTCAATTCTACCTGGTGTCAACTGGGAGGATGCTCCTGCTCCCCAGGAAACCCACTCTGAAACATACCTGGTTGCTCTGAAATGTGGGTGGTCTCTGCCAAATAACCACCTCAACAAAGCAAGATCCTCCGTTAAATTGAGCTGCAGGAACTTTGTCTCTCATGCACAAAGTTTCCCTTTTGAAAGCTCTACTAAGCCAAAGGCCAGGCTCTCCCAACTAAACACAGCAGAAAAAACAAAGTGATGTAAACTGATATAATCGTCATTGTATCAGTTCTTCACCTCTTCACTCTTACTCCATAATTCCGCAGGTAGAACCTCCACTTCTTTCAGTTGGAACTAAATCCAAAACTAGGACAGTTTAGGGGACAACCTTGCCAGATGTGTAGCTACACGACAACCCCTTGGCATCCAGGCCATTGGATTTCCAGAAAAGGCACCCAGCCATCACTAGCTCAGCCCTTTGGAATTTTTCATCCTTGGCTAAAGTAAAGGTTAGAACAAAATAAACACAGTGATGGCTCTGTCCCATGGAGAACACTTTGGCCAAACACTGAGGAGAATGGGAAGGAAGAGGTGAGAACAAGATGAGAAAGGGAGGTGGCCTACCCCGTGGCCGAGTGGTTGGGTTCGTGCACACTGCTTGGGCAGCCCAGGGTTTTGCCGGTTCGGATCCTGGGCTCGGACATGGCACTGCTCATCAAGCCACGTTGAGGCGGCGTCCCACATGCCACAACTGGAAGGAGCCACAACTAAAAATACACAACTATGTACCAGGGGGCTTTGGGGAGAAAAAGGAAAAATAAAATCTTAAAAAAAAGATGAGAAGGGGAGAGTGGGAGTGTGCCCACAGCAGAATGAATTTCCCCTGAGCATGGGGGAAGGGAGAAGCAAAGGGGCTGGGCCAAGCAGCCAGAGGAACAGAAGCTTTTCCTGGAAGGTGGCAGTGCAGCAAGGTGAAATCCAGGAGCAGCAGTTGAGGAAAATCAGAATGAGGGAAGAGCAGTTAGGGGGCAGCAGGGGAAAGAGGAAGGAAGCGGCTTGGTCAGGAGAGGACACAGTCAGTAAGAGGAAGCGGGCCCCAGTGGGGGCCACTCGCAGAGAAAGTCTCAAGGGCTCAAGAGTGGCAGCCTCCACTGCCACCATTCCTGTCCAGCAGGGTTTGCTGCCTTAAAAGATACGGGTCTGGAACAGATATGAGCTGTTGCCCATCTTCTACCCGAGGATGGAGCAAGTGAGGGCAGGCCGAACTGGCACGAGTCCCTCCACCCTTAAGCCCCAAAAAATCTGGCCTCTAGAGGTTTCTGGTGGTCGCAAGTCTCTGACCTCCATCTAAGTTGGAGAATGGAGTTCCAATCATCATAGCCAGTGGAGAACTGCATACAAGGACTCTCTGCATTCCTTAACTAATTGATTTGGGGTCTTGAATTATGCAAGTTGACACTGTGCACTGCTTCCATCCTCTGAATAAAAATCTACTCATCCCTTTGGTCCCAGACAAAACTGTTCCATTTACCTAGCACAATTTCTAAAGGGTTTGATTCCTTCCTGTCTGAATCTAAAAATATACTGCTACCCTCATTGAAACATTGTTAATATATTAATCTCTGGTCTTTTGGTCTATTCTAACACACCAAAGAAAACCTTCCTTCCGTCTTAACTGTGTTTTATCCTTCAGTTTCCTCAGATTAAGTCCTTGTCTGGCCTTCTCCCATTCTACACTCCCACCCTTGCCCTAAATCGACTTAATCCATTAAAAAGATATCAGTGGAAACAGATTCTCTGCCTCTCTTCAATTCAAGCAACAGTTTTAAAAGCGTTTCCCCCCGGATTTCAGCAGGAACCTAAGGAAAGTGTCAATCTTTTCCCTCAGCTGAGGCTCTCTTCCACAGCTCAGCGCACCTCGCTCTCTAGCTCCCGCTCCAACAACACACCGGCTTTCTAGTCCCTCCTGGTATACACCCCAGCCCCAGAATGTCAGGAAGCCCACTGATCGAATGCACACGACCCATAAACCACGAAGTTCAGATAAGGGCCAGTAAAAAAGGAAGAAGCCCCAACCAGCAAGTAGTAAATCAGTAAAAGAAAATGAAGTAAAATAAAATAAGCCAGGTTAAAGAGAAACAGCTTCTAATTTGGAGAAAATGAACATCAGTTTCTAAAGAAAATTTAAATAGGACTACCGTTAATATCTTTTCACATTTTATAGATTAGCAGTATATAAATACACTAGAAAAAATTTT
>NC_060276.1:29032971-29042265 GCF_021613505.1 Equus quagga
AAAAAAAGGAAAAATGGAACAGGAGAAAGTGAAGATGGTTAATGTATATTTTGCTTGTACAGATTTTTAACCAAAATCTGAGGTTTCCCAACCTTTTCCATAATGATTTTCTGTGCATTAGAGCCAGGTCAGTTATCCAAAGGCCTGAAAAAAGATAGGTCAGCCCTTGGAGAAATAGAGCCATGGCCAATTAGAATTGATGTAAAAATAGAAAATGCAATCCACATCTACGGTAGAGTGCTTGTTCCGGGCAGTAAGCTCTCTGCCATCAGATCATCATGGATACTCTACCGGCCAGCGTGAGGGGGCTGGTGCAAACGTGATCAGCCAGGAAGCTTTTGTGGTGTGCGTCTCTAAGACGGCAGTGACTGGATTTGATGGAGAGACGAAGTTTCAATTTCTCTCTCAATTGAAATCACCATGAAGCCAGAAGGAATCAGAGAGACTTTCCAGGCCTTCTCTCTGCTTCTCCAATCATGTGTTTTATAAACCCACTTCTGGGAAAGGGTCCTGCAATTACCTTGGAAATGCAGGAGGGCCAGGCCCGGTCTAACTTGACCTTCAGGATGGGAGAACTCTCTCTCAGGCAGAACACATGAGAGGTGTCTTGGGGCTTGTCAGCCAAAGAGTTAGTCTCTGTGATGTGAAACCATCCCTTTCTCTTTTAAACCCACATGCACACACAGCCCTACCTCTTTACTCTTTTCTTTAGCTGAGGGTGGAAAATTCCATAAGCCTGAGCTGGCTAAGTGCCTGCTAAGCGTCTGGCCAGCTTGTATCCTGAAACACCTCAAGTCTGAAAGCAGTGCCCACTTACAAGAACTCCAGACTGAGGGAGTTTTGTGTGGGAAAAATTTTTTTAATTATGAAGAATTCAAGAAAACATCCAAATTGAAATTGCAGACTGCAAACCTCTATTACTTTCTTTGTCAAAAATTCTCAAAAGGGATGGTGCTTCCTCATTCTAAATCTGTGGAGACTTCTGCACCTGGCCCACAGTTTTCCAGTCTATCGCTCTCCACCACGATGTCAGTATCCTTGCTGGGAAGCCATCTGAGCCCAGGATTCCACCATTCCTCAACCTCCAGCAATGCATGTGCAGTAGGTAGAATAATGGTTTCCCAAAGATGTCCACCTCTTAGTTCCCGGAACCTGTAACTATGCTACTTCACAAGACAAAGGGGATTTTGCAGATGAATTAATTAAATTAATGACAGAGATGGGGAGATGACTGGATTATCCAGGTGGGACCAATGTAACCATAAGGGTGCTTCTAAGTGAAGGAGGGAGGCTGGAGAGTCAGGATCAGAGAAGGAGATGAGATGAAACAAGCAATGTCAGAGTGATCTGATGTGAGCAAGACGCAATCAGCCATTGCTGGCTCGAAGACAGAGGAAGGGGCCATGAGCCAAGGAATGCAGGCAGCCTCTAGAAGCTGGGAAAGGCAAGGTAATGGCTTCTCCCCTGGAGCTTCTGGAGTGGGTGAGGCCTTGCTGACACCTTGGCAGACTTCTGACCTCGAGAACTGTGAGATAATGAATCTGTGTTGTTTTGAGACACCAAGCTTATGGCAATTTGTTACAGTAGCCACAGGACACTAACAGGCCATGCATCTGGTCCACCCCTCAGCAGGGCCACTGGCTGGGCCTCCTCATCCCAGGCACTCTGCCTCCTCTGAGTTCTCCAGGCAGACTCTCGCCCCTTCAGTCCACAGTCCTACTGTGCTGAGCTCAAGCTGTTATACAGTCATGGTGAGGGGAGGGCAGCCCTCCCCAGGGCCAGCAACAAGACCAGAACTCACTCCTAGAGGAACTGGACAACTGGCCGGAAAACCAAGGCAGGGTGTTCGATACCGGGTAGGGGGTCAAAACAAGGACACAGTGACTGGGACAGTGGCAAAGGGGATAAGGAAAAAGATAAGACCTAGTGACCAGAAACAGATTTTAAAAACAGGGCAGCCTATAGGACTTCAAGGCCCAGAACCTGAGCTCTGATGTCCTCTGATGGCCCCTGCTTAGGCCCAGGCTGGTCTCTGAGCCTGCTGCGGTGCTGGGCCGGCAGTGGGCAGCAGTGGCATGGGGAGTAGCTCCAGCTACATGCAGAGACAGGAGGGACGGCGGGAGGGGGCAAGGAGGGCGAGCTGGGCTTCAATTACAGAACTGAAACAAGAAGTCTTATGGACTTCTCTTCTGGCTCTCCCGGTGAGATGTCTACCAGACCGTTTCATTTCGAAGGGCACAGGACCTCTACCAGCAGTTGCGTCCGTCACCAGTATGGAGGAGCAATTCTCCCTGGGGTCAGGCTAGCAGGGAGATCCTTCTCCACTCCACAAGCAATAGAGCGTGATGCAAACACTCTGCTGGACAGGAGAGCTATTGGCCTCTATGAGCTTTTAAATAACCATTTAGTTCAACATTTGCAAGTTGATTCAGAGCCCTCCTGGATTTAAGTTATTTCTTGGTGGTAAGTTAGACACTTTAGAAGGTGGCATCCCCTCCTTCAGGTCTCTAATAAACCCATTTAATGCACCGAAGCATTCGGAACTTATTAACCTATGAAAATAAACTGGTGGGGCAGGCCTGGTGGTGCAGCGGTTAAGTGCACATGTTCCACTTCAGTGGCCCGGGGTGCGCCGGTTCGGATCCCGGGTGCGGACAGGGCAGCACTTGGCAAGTCATGCTGTGGCAGGCGTCCCACATATAAAGTAGAGAAAGATGGGCATGGATGTTAGCTCAGGGCCAGTCTTCCTCAGCAAAAAGAGGAGGACTGGCAGCGGATGTCAGCTCAGGGCTAATGTTCCTCAAAAAAAAAAAAAAAAGCAAAAAAAGAAAATAAACTGGTTATGCCAACAGCACTCTTCCACTCACACCATGAACACTGACCACAGGTCCTGCAAGGCATAAAGCTGGCAGTTTCTCAAGTGGGAAAACTAAACTACTAATATAAAAGGCACGCAGAGAAATATATATGTTGTTATTTTTGGACGGCACTAACGCACTTGAAAAAAAATCCTAACAGTTCCATGAAAACGATCCCAGGTACCTCTGCAGAGCCAGTGTTCTGGAGACTTTTTTCCATATAGTTATTGAAGTAGCAAAGAAAGGAAGAGCAGCCAACTGCAACCAGTTCTCAAAATCCTTCGGCTTACTTTGGCAAGGAAGAATCTATACTGATCTCGCCCACGTTTCTCAAAAACAACCCCACCCCTCTTTTTTTGTGGTCTACACCTCCTACTTTCCCACTAAAGAGATCTAAGCTTGTTCAGAAATAAACACTGTTTCCCAATAGAAGGCGATCATCACCAAAACCACACAGAGGGAGCTTCCTCCACCTGATGCATTCTGGAATCCGGCCCAGGAGCTAGGGCTTCTCTCCCTAATTACGCCAAAGGACTCGGGACCCCTGGAGCCCAATACCTCTTCTGGCATTTAGTGACTCTGGGTGACCCACAGCCTGCTTCACTTGACACCATGCCTCTGCTTCCCACTCACAGAAGAGAGGTGACGGCGACGAGCTATGTGTTTGATAGTGACCTGTGAGAACACGGGAGGTCACGGGCACAACAGCATTTTTACCTCCTCGTAAGACCGGGGCTATGAAAATACAAGGTCTTGTCATCATCTAAACAACATTTTATACAAATACAGTCCCCAGCCTCCTGACACACTTTGCTGAAACACTTCAAATAAAGATGTTCTGTCTCAGAGGAAGCACATGGGACGCCTTAACTAAATCACACCCAGTAAAGGGCTTCAGTCATTTAGGGAAAGCAGCATGAGAGGAAGCTGAAGTACGAGGAAATCTTCAAACATTTCTCAGCAGCTTGAAACAGACGATCTGACATAAGCTGTCAGGAAAGGCAAAAATACAACTTCCTGCGAACGATAAACTCAATGGGCAATAAAAATAAGGTCGAGAAGAATTGCAGGAAATCATTAATAGCAAATTTAGGTGTGATTGTGCGAGGCTGTGCGTAGACAATAGGTAAACCATGGCACATTTTCCACGGTATTGACTATGCTGGAAACCTGGACACATTCTTCCTAATAGAACTTATCCTGCTACCACAAAACCAGAATAGCCAAATATAAAAGGACATTAATTTCTTAGGAGACCTTTAAGCTTGAAATTTCTTCCACTAAAATACATGTTTCCAAAATAGATCTTTAGAAAGGCATTTGAATTTCGATATTTACTTGATTTTTAAAAGTGAGGATTAATGAGCGAAAGGGATGTCAATAAAGTTTGAGAGGGAAAGGAAAGAGCGTTGAAGTTCTAGTCTTCCATACAGAGCCTGACTCTCCCCTCGCCATCCCTTCGCATAAACCGCACTGAACAGCCTGTCCTAAAGGTGAGTGCTTCTCCCAAAAGCCATGCATGAAAGCTCCCAGACTGGAGGACCTTCCCCCGGGTCATAGGACAGGCTGTTCCTCCCCACTTAAGAACTAGCCTTCCTACTCATTCATCCGACTCCTCTGAAGGCAAGAACTGCCAAAGACCCAGAGCCCTAGCTCACATCACTGGGCTCTTCAATATGACCAAGTCCAACTGGGAGTGGATATTACCAAGAACCTAATGGAGACAGATCTGCCAGCTTATTCTTCCAGGATGGCTGTGATTCTTGGCTCAGCCTGTAGCTCACCCTTTGGGGCATAATTTGGAGCAAGGAAACAAAAAAGCAAGGGTACCTGCTTCCCTTCTGCCAGTCTACTTTTGAACCTCTGTTGACTTGTAACACATACACAAGAGACTTCTTTTGCCCACCATAAAGCCTGCGAAGAGTAATAAGAGCCAACAGTCGTTAAGTGCTTTCCATGTGGCAAGCCCCGCTCTAAGTGCTTCACAAGCAACAACAACTTTCAGCCTTTCAACAAGCCCACGAGATGGCTATCAAGGCACAGAAGGTTAAATAACTGGCCCACGGTAACCCAAAGGAGCTGAGCTGAACTTTGAACCCGGGCTGTGTGCTTCCAGAGCCCACTTGTAACCACTCTGCTCTAACAAGCACAAGCTTCCAGGCAATGGAGCTAAATGAGACTGTCCCTTTGCCCCAGTTACTGCTCTGGAAGCCTCCAGGATGGGGCCCTGCAAGAATCAAGAAGGCATCTGGCTAGAGAAAGACAAACTCTGTAGGACTCCACTCATAGGTGGAAGTTGAACATAGAGACAAAGAGAACTGATTGGTGGTTACCAGGGGAAAGGGGGGGTGGGGGGGAGGGCACAAAGTGTGAAGTGGTGCACCTACAACATGACTAACAATAATGTACAACTGAAATTTCACAAGGTTGTAAACTATCATAATCTCAATAAAAAGTTTAAAAAAAATAATCAAGGCAAGACAAAGAGACACATTTTGAGGAGGCCAATTCTGATCCCCCACAATAGTAGCTAATAAAATGCAATATAATTTAAAAAAAAGGCATCTGGCTCTGGGTTGATATAAGCAACAGGCCAAGGTTCCCCATGAACCCCTCTGCCCTCCTGACAAAAGCTAAAGGGAACCAAAGGATCTAAATCCCGAAGAGCTATGTCATAAAATTACCATTGGGGTTTACGGAAAAAGGGAAACAGCTCGAGCTCCTTCTCCCTCCTGGTTTCTGGCCTTCCCTTCTATGTTAAAAAAAAAAAATTTCAACACGCCTTACTGAGGATTCTGTATCTCAGAAGAATGCAAAACCAGGTAGGTGAGTGACTCCTCTGAACTGAATTCCAACAAACAAGTAAGGGGGCTCCTGAGGTGGAGCACTGGGGATGTGGGAAGGCAGCAAGCACTTCTTGCGGCCAGAGGGCAAGTAAAGGAATGCCAAGGTGAGTTACACATGTACACTGGATACGAATTTCTCCAAGTGTTAGACACCACCATTTACCTTCCCCGTCCCCACTTAAAAAAAGGCCTCTCTAGTCAAACAAATGTGGGAAATGCCATAGACATTAACTGTTCATTAGCAAAAGACTATTTAACACTGTTGAACCCAGAAAGGACCGAACTCTTGAAAAACATTGCGGATCACAAAAAAAAAGAGCATGGTGGGTGAGGGCACAGAGATGATGTAAGTAACAGAACATAGAAGGCAGAACCACTGGCCTCCTGCTATGCTTCGAGCTTCCCTATTTCAGTTATTTGCATACATCTCATCTCCCTTCCTGGCTTGTGAGTGCCTCCAGGGCAGGAAACATCCTATTCAACCTCTTCAGGAACCTGGGAAAGTAGGCTGGTCAGCCCCTACCCCCTTGGCTCAAGCCTTGGCAGGGGGAGCGGCCCAGGGGTGATACAACTTCCCACCACTGTTCTAACTGGAAGTCCAGGGCTGGCCTCCAAACCTTTCCTCCACGCCCTGCCTCCCACTTCCCTAATCACCCCCAAAGGTGTAAAGCTCTTCAATCAGCTAATCTCGCCTACAATCTCATCTCTGTCCCTCAACCCTGGCTCTTCCTCCTCTTCCTGATCCCACTTGGAACACTTTCTTCTATGCCCTCAAGACCCCTAGGCTTTTGCCAAAAACACAACCCTGCATGCTCGGCCTTTCCCTAGGTTATCTCCACCTCCTTGCTTAACTGAAACCTGGCTGTGCCCTGACAACGCTCTCATGTAGAGGTTGCTCTTTTTTTTTCCCCTTCCCCTATCAGCAAACATGCTTATCCTCCTGTTTACCCAAGCTGAGACACCTCAGCTCACCGTGACTCCACCTCCTCTCTTCTTCTCTCTCTCTCTTCCTCCCACTTCTTCCTTCCCCCCTTCTCCCCCACTTCAAGAATCACCAAACCCTGTTGATTTTTATCACTGAAATGTCTCTTACATCTTCCCCCTTATCTCCATTCTCACCGACTCAGTTACAGCTTTTGTTCTCTCTCTGGAACTATAACTATAGTTACCTAGCCTCCAGTCACCCAGCACCCGGTCCTCCTACACATTGTTGCCAGTGTATTTCCCGCTGAGTCCCTACTGCATTCCAGGCACTGTGTGAGGCACTGGGAATAGACATGAATACAGCCCCTGACTTCTCGGCTCATATCCAGAACAAGTAAGAAACATTGCCCCTACTCCATTGTATTGTGATAGACTCTTCTAGAACACTTTTTTTCACCAGATCTTTTTTTCAACCTTCATAATCACTTAAACAGCAGACGCTTTCCATATATTACCTTCTTTAATCCTCACAAGAACTCCACAAGGTAGGTACAAGTATTTATCCCCATTTCACAGATGAGGAAAGAGAAACCTGGTTACTTGCCTCAGTCCACAATGCAAACAGGTGACAGGGGGCAGATTCAAGCCCAGATCTGACTCTTGGGCCTGTGTTCGGCCTCCCACATTGTAAGTAGGACACTGAAACCTTGGAAAAGAGCCCAAACAGGGTGACCATGATGGTGAAAAATCTTGAAACCAAGTCATGTGAGGAATGAAGGAAAGAAATGAAGGCTCTTTGACTTTGTGAAGAGTGAATTTAAAAATGACACAATGCCCATCTCCAAATATTTGAAGGGTTGTCATGTGAAAGAGGAAGCAAACATATTCTGTGTGGCTCCAAACAGCAGAGCCGGGCCTGGCCCACGGTGGAACTTAGAGTAAATTTCAGCTCAAGAACCTTCTCTGACATAGCCCTCTAAAATAGGCAGGAGCGTTTAAGGAGAAGCTAAATAATCATTTGTCAGGGTACGTGTAGGGGCCTTTCCTGCCTTGAGTGGGCAGGTGGTCTAGATGAGTGTTTCTGTGCACATCAGAATCACCTCGGGTAGTTTTGAAAAATACAGATGCCTAGCCCCACCCTAGACCTATCGAAACAGAATCTTTGGGGTGGAGACCGTTATTGCAAGAATTACAAACAAGGAAATAAGCCTGTAAGAAGGTTCACTCAAATCCTCAAAAGAAGAAACACAAATGGCTCATCAACATATGAAAAACTGGTCAAGAGTCCTCAGAGAAATGCAAATTACAACAGCGATGTACCATTTATCTCCCATCAGATTGCAAAGATTAAAAAATATTAATAACCAGTGCTGGCATGGGAGAGGGGAAATGAACACTCGCCTATTCCGCTGGTGAAAGAGCAAGTGGCAGCAACTTTCTGCAGAGCAATTTAACAGCATGTTTAAGAGGAATTCTGAATACTAAAAACGTGTCTAATGTTTGAACCAGCTAAGGGGCAATCTAGCCAGTTTGAAAATGTCTGCCCCAAAACGGTCACTCAATTAATGTTTATAGGGGCCGGCCCCGTGGCCGAGTGGTTAAGTTCGCGCTCCGCTGCAGGCGGCCCAGGGTTTCACTGGTTCGGATCCTGGGCGCGGACATGGCGCCGCTCATCAAGCCATGCTGAGGCGGCATCCCACATGCCACAACTAGAGGGACCCACAACTAAGAATATACAACTATGTACAGGGGGCTTTGGGGAGAAAAAGGAAAAAAAAAATTTTTTAAAAATTAATGTTTATACTAGCACTGTCCAAAAGAACCTTCTGCAATGGTAGAAATGTCCTCTATGTGTGTTGTCCTATATGGCAGCCACCAGCCACATGTGGGTATTGAGCACTTGAACTGTAGCAAGTACCATTTAGAAGCTGATTTTATTTTTAATTAATTTAAATGTAAAAGGTGGCTGGTAGCTACTGTGCTGGACAGCTTATGTTTATAACACAAAATTAGAAATTGTCAAAATATCAATCAATAAAAGACGATCAGCTATAGTACAACCATAGCGCAATTTTTGGCAGTCACTAAACACGATTATGTAGATTTATATTTACTGATGTGAAGAAATATTCATGAGATATCGATAAGTGAAAAACTTATTTAAAAGTCTGTATGATATACTTTTTCAATCTGTTTTCATATATACATACAGAGAGAAGAGTTTCGACACATATACATCAGAATATTAACAGAGCTCCCTGAGTAATGAGATGGTGATAATTATTCTCTTTTCTGTTTTCCTAACTTTTCTACAATAAACGCGCATTTATTATGAGCAAAAAATAAAGCAAAAAACTCATTTATTATGAGCAAAAAAGCAATAAACACTTCAAAAAGAAGGCTTATCTCATGTGTAGGCCGACACTCCTGTTAACACTCCTGACCCTCAGTTCATTCAGAGCCAAGCTAAGTTTCACAACTGGAAACGCCTGGTCAAGAAGCCCGCTGGAACTGGCTTTATTCCACAGTGTATGTTGTTTTGTCCTATATTAAGTACTTTCCACTGACTCCCCTGGGAAGAGGGAGCTGGGGAGCTGGTTCGGTTCGTTTTCAAGCCTTCCCTAAATGCGAACCTAACAAACATTCCACGCAAAGGTAGTTGTGTG
>NC_060276.1:29042365-29268625 GCF_021613505.1 Equus quagga
GGGGGGTTAACAGCGGCAGACGCTTTTCTGCCATTCTGTTTAGGGAGTTTTTTTCTCTGCTGGAGTTAGGATATGAAATCTGGCCGGTGCCAGTCCGGGGAGTGCATGTGTTACCCTGCCTCAAGGGGCTACAACCTGTAACATCTAGCAACTCTTTCCTGATCCTTTGGCGCACAAGGAATTGAGGGTAAATTCAGCAGTGGCAAGCAACTAGTATTTATACACCTACCAGGTGACTTTCCCAGGCTGACACAATGCCTCCTCTCAGGAACAGACAGAATACAAGTTTACCAACTGCCTTTGTTTCCCCTGAGGCACAAATAGCTACATCCTGAATTATAACAAAAACAGCGTTAAAACTCTGCATGTGAACCACATCCGTATAAAAACACTTCTCAATTAATCACATACGCTCTCAGGCTATAATATTCCTCCCCAAGCCCCTCTTGAGAAATCTCTGCCAGCAGTTAATTCTGTAATTATCCCTTTCCCCGAGCTAAAACTGACCTTCGTAAATATGCCGAACTTACAGGAAAACGCAGCACCCAAACAGTCTCTCTTTCTCCGTCTGCTTCATGACATGGTTAATAGATTCGTGGAAGTACCAAGAACTGAATGAAGGGCTGAATACACAACTACATGCTATATATAGCCCAGGCCTTCTGAATTTCTCAAACAGTGAGCAAAACTGTATGATGTTAACAACATGCCAACAAGGGTATAATTGTAACAAAAACCCACGTAAACAGGAAATACTGTATATTTGCTGTGCACTTGTTCAGCTTGGTGGGTTTATCCAAGCTCTAGCGAGAGAGACACCAGAGGAAAGCCTGATCTGTGGAAATGTAGTCCTCTGGCTATGTGACTCCAGAGTGAAGCCCTAACGCAAGTGTCGTGGGTTTATAGCAGCAAGTGTAAATCCTACCTCAGCTGTCCCTAATAAACACTTTGAGGCTTAAATCAGAAAGAATCAGAAGTTATGGCGGCAGCTGCCACATGGTCCACTCACTCTCCAGCCACCCATGGCTTTGCTAACTTTGGTTAACAGCTCTTTGTGTCAGAAAAGCAGGGGCCAAGAAAGAGAGCCATTTAGGAGATTCCACTCCCTTTAAGACTGTTTCCTTATTTCTTAATTGACTGAACTGTTTAAAAATAGCATTCACTAAGGTGCTATGAATAATCTAAAATTGATTTGGGTACACCACCTGGGTGTTCTATTGACAGACACATAGACTCAATCCAGGTTGGAACTAATAAAAACAAACGAAGAAAGTCATCCACATTCACATCTAATTACAGCACGTCTAGCATTGTGTCCTGCACGTAGTAGGGGGCTCGACAGATATTGGTTTAGATTCCTAAATCTGTTCCCCCCTTCCTCTAAAATCTCAACGTGGATCGCATACCAGAGTAGTAAATAAGTATCATTCCTGTGCCTTGCCTGGTAAAAATCTGTGGCCTGGGTCCCAAGTAAGCTAGGCTGGCAGTATCTCCCAGGAGAGTCACCAGCTTTGCCACAGAGTCCCTGGTTAGGGAGGGGCAGCTGCACCTGTGCCACACAAAATTCTTTTTAAAACCTAAAATCCTGAGCAAGCAAGCTAATGTTAACTTTTTGCTGCTGAGGGTGGCAGGTCAAATGCTGGTCAAATCCCAGGGGAGGTTTGCCGAGTCCCATTTATTCTCTTGAGACCATCTGTCCACTTCACAGGCTCCCTTCACACAATGTGGTAAAGGGCCAGCCACCCCTGCTCAAGCAAGGTTCTCTTTCTTCCTGAATTCAGGAAAGCGTTTCCTGTGCTAGGCAGATTGAATCACTTGTTAACAATCATCCAAGATGAGGGCCTTGGTATAAATGCCCTGCACGCAGCTTGCCTTCCTTTCTTTACTGGCTGCGATGACAATGGAGGTTCCAATCTGACCCCAACAGGACCTCATTCTAAAATCAGTGAAACACACAATAAGCTGGTCCCATTAAAACAACATGAAAGGCCCGGGTTTAGCTCTGCTGAACAGCAGGATTAAACTTTCAAGGGTCCAGCCATGATGGAGAGATTTCTTTACAGTCACTTGGCTCTGCACGGTTGTAGCTATTAGGGATCAGATCTTTATCTCAAAGGTACATATTTTACCTTTGATCCTCCTCCAGAACTCCCACTAATGTCAACTTTCTCCACTGTCGGGATCAGGGCCCTGGCCTCCCTTTAATGTTGGTTTTATCGCAGATTCTACAAGATCAACAGACAAATTACAAGGAAAAGCTGTGAAGTTCCCTTCCGATGATAAGTTGTTTTAACAAAAAGAGCCCACTTTTAAAAACGGTGAAATTTAAACAGCAGACGACACGCTGTAAGGTGGAAGGAGTGGAGAGAGACAAAAACGAACAAACAAAAAACCAAAGTAACAAAACAAACACTAATTAACCAGTCTGATTGCTTATTTAGGGTTTGCTCGCTTGTCCAGGAAATTGGCAACGAGCGTCTTAAAAACAGAAGGGGCAAGCGCCCGTTAGCACCCGTCCGCTTCCCTCCAGAGTCAGACAATCTGGATGCGGCTGAGGGTGCGATGGGAGGGCTCCCAGGGGGTCAGCGCGCTTTCAATTCCCCATCCCCCAGCCCTGAGCGGTGGGGCTCTGGCCCCAGGTCCTCCATCCCTGGACTGGCACACACCATCTTCCCCGAAACCTTCACGGCCCCATCTCCTTGCCTCTCGAGCGCTCCCGGGTCCTTCGGGACACCTTTGCCCTGCGGCGGACCCCGCGCCCGCTCACCCCCGGAACCCGGTCGTTTCCAATCCCCTCCCTCCGCGGCAGCAGCTGCAGCAGCACCCCTTCCACACACCCATCACCACCCTCTCTCCCCAGTAGCAGGAGGAAGTCGCTCTGCTTCCTCTGTTCTCACCGCCCGCCGGAGCTCGGGCGCCTGGGGCTTTTTGGGTGGGGTTCTTTTTTGTGTACACGGTGCGTGTGTGCGCGCGCGAGTGTGTCTGTGCAAAACGCACATCGCATCCTTCAGCCTAGGCTGCCTCAGGTGCCCGCAGGAGGGACTCAGGATCTCATCGCGCCCTGGTTCCCGGCTCTTTGTGCCGGGGCTCGGGCAGCGCGAGGTCCGCTCCCTAGCTCACATCCCCCGCCGGGCCGCGCTTCGGAGCCCCGCGCCGGGCGCAGCCGTCCCAGCCCCCGAGAGCCTGTCGGCGTCCAGCCGGGCGCACGCCCCGCCGCACCGAGCAGCCGCGGTGCTGTCAGCGGGCGCCCGGGACTCGGACCCCGGCCAGCGGCGGCGGGGCGAAAACTTACTGAAGCGAGAAAGAGCGCGCGGCACCGCCGTTCCGTCCCGGTCCCCGCGCGCGGGAAGCCACCCGGTCGCTCTCGCCCGGAGCGCGTCCCCCGGGACGACCCGTCCCCCGGACACTCACCAGCACCACGGAGCCCCGTACGGCCTCCGACACGCTCTGCCGGAGCTCAGCCGCCGTGCCGGGCTTGCTGAGCCGCTTGGTGAATTTGCGCACTTCGGCCATGGCAGCGACGGACGGGTCGCGGGCGTGCTCACTGCCCGGGGCCGGGGCGGCCGCGGCCGCTGCTGCTCCGGCTGTTTACACGCCGGCCGGCCGGCCACATCGCAGCTCGGCGGCGGCGCGGCTCCCGCTGCCCCTCCCTCCCTCCCGCTGCCCCTCCCTCCTTCCCTCCTTCGCTCGCTCGCTCGCTCCCTGTCCTGCCCCAAGGCGGCAGCGGCGGCCACTCCCTCCCCTAGAGAGCCGGAGCTCTGCTCGCGACCAGCCCAAGAAGGAGGGTGTGTCTGGCGAGGAAGGGTGGGTGGAGGGGGAGGGAGAACTGGAGGGGGGGCGAGGGTCACGAGGGAAGAGGGGGGAAGTGGCAACCGCTCGGGCTCCGCCCGCAGCTGATGTTGCTGGTGCAGCCGCATCCGGGAGGGGAGATCTGGCTGCTTCATTTTTCGCGTGCGTGTGTGTTGAGGGGTGGGGGGGGGAACGAAACGTCTCCAAGTGTGGGGCGTGCTCCACCCCAGGGCTCCTTTCCTGCCCCAGAGGCTGCAGTGGCCGCAGGAGGGCTGGGCAACTCTCAGGTCCTCCCACCCCGCAAGCCCCCAGGGCCGAGGCGGCGAGAAGCGGCCGCCTATTGTGTCTCCGCCGGGGAGGGGTCGCGCCGATGTCGAAGGAGGGAGAGCGGTCTTCTGGCCGGAGCGGCTCGGCTGGTCCTAGCCTCCCCACACCGTGTCCTTCCCCAGTCCGTCCTCCTCACCGGGGCAACCCGGGGAGGGAGCAGGTTTCGGGGAGAGGAAACTTTCTGTAGCGGAACCCACTCCCCATCCCCACCAGGGCGGGCGAGAGCTGGGTGGCGGGGCCTGAGCCTACGGCAGGTTGTCTAGTTCAGCAGTGACTGTGCGCTGGGGGCGGGGTGGAGGTGGTATTGAGAAGGCCATTGCCTGGAATCTGGAGGACTTACGGGTCTTCTAGAAGCTTTTACATGTGCCCTATCACCTCTCCATTTCCTACTTCTTTCCTTATCCTCTTCACCTTCTAAGAAATTGTTTTCCAAGAATCAAAGAAAATCTTCTAACTGGATGTAAAAGAAACATGCTTAAGACAGAAATCAGGATGGGAATCTTGAAGGACTAGTGACCCTGTAAAACCTCTCAAGTGCAAAATGAGAGGCTCCACCGATCGCAGCAATTTTCTGTCTCCTTATTTCATTTCTTGAGAGTTGGAAATGGCCGATAATTTCTGGGGACCCACGCAGTCCTTCTAGGAAAGTTCCTACCACTGCCGTTCGGCACTTTTCCCAACTGCAAACACCAAGCAGTCACACCTACGTGTAGGACTTAGTTATGAAAACAAGGGCATGGTTGATGGTTTCTGTGAACCCAAGAAAGGGCAAGTCTCTTAGCAGCAACTCTATATCAGCAGTCATCACCTTAGTCCCAATGAAGCACCGATAGAGGGTCCAAGAGGGCTTGGGACCTGGAAGTCCTGTAAAGGTAGAGGCCTCGAATCACCAATCTTGGCTTGGCACAGTGGGTGTGTATGTAAAATGTGTTCATTGTTGAATGTAGATGAATCAGCACAAATCCATGCCCTCCGTTTTATGAATGCCTGTGTGGCCCACACTGTTGGTTGCCTTCATAACACTTTTTCCTTGCTAAGAGAGCTCAGGTTTGCTTCAGGTATAGGGCAGAGCCACAGGGCTTAGGGAAGGCAGGCCCAGCTCCAAGTGATGAATTATGACTGGTTAAAAAAAATCATGATAATCTCATTCTTCCTTACTAGAGGAACCGTCTTCACTGCCATTCACTTTGGGCCAATGGAATATAAAAGAGTGGGAGGAGGGCTCCTGAGAAAGTTTTTCCACCTTGATAAAAAGAGGCAGGGAGATCTCTGCCTCCCTTTCTTCTTGAGAGGGGTGTTTTCTTATGTGTCTGCCTTTGGCAGCCATTTTGCAACCATGAGGGACGACCAAGATCATCGCAGAGAAGCCAATCCAGAATCCATACAGCGTTGAACTAACCATAGTACTACCTACCTCTGCATTCCTTTCAATGTGATAAAAGTAAACCCTTTCAGTTTATGCAGCTTTTAGTTGAATATTCTGTTCCTTTTAGCCAAAGGCATCCTTACTATTACAGACTCTATTATAGCCACTGAAAGTACACAGGGTCCCTTTGACAGGCAGGGTCCCTCTTCTGCGGGAGCTTACATTCTAGTGCCAGCAAATGAACATGTTAATTTCAGAAAGAGATCAATACTATGCAGGGAATTAAATTAAGGTGACATGATAGAGAGTAACTGGAGTTGGGGACCTAATTTAGAGTAAAGGGTCAATGAAGGCCTCTTTGAGGAAATGAAAAGTGGGTTGAGTCTTGAAGGAAAAGAAGCAGCCGGGGAGAGAGCGGAAGTAGAGCACTCCAGGCAGAGGAGTGACGGGCCCAGCGGCCTGGAGAAGGGAGCAGACTTAGTGTGTTCAAAGCCAGAAAAAAGGCCAGTGTGGCTGGAGCATAGAAGGAAGAAGAGTGGTATGAGAAGGAGTCGGAGAAGTAGGCAATTTCTGCAGAACCTCCTGAGCCATCAGAAGCATATGTCACAGTGATGGTGAGCAAACACCATCTGGTCGTTGTGCAGGCTCCACGCTCATTCCTGGGACTGTAGGTTTCACTTTTTCGCTTTAGGGCTTCTGTTTAATTATATAAACATTGAGCACTGTGCTATGCCCTGAGGGAGGATGCAAGATGAAATAAAGACATTGTCCTTTCCCTTCAGGAAAAAATGAAAGTCTAATAGAGAAGTATTTATGATACTAGGTAGTATGTGACAAGGACCATACTTGAGGTAAAGAGGCAGATGAGATCACATCTGATTAAGGTCTATGGAAGGCTTCCTGAAGGAGGGGGTGTTTGAGCTGGACCTTGAGGCTGAGTAGGATTTGGACGTGACTGTACTCACAGACTAAAGGGAAATTGTAGGGCAATCCCACAGCTCCCAACAGGGCATTTAATTGGGTGATTTCTACATGTGTTAAATGTCCTTGATTTCATCACAAATTTACCTGTCAGTTTAACACTATCCTAATTAAACCTAAGATTCAAGTATTAGAAATGCTGTTGAGCCCTTTAACCTAGAAATTCCACGTCTATGAATCAATGCCAAATAAAACCTCTTGCATGTGAACTGAGACACCTGCATAAAGATGCTCTTTGTATCAGTGTTTGTAAAAGCAAAGTATTAGAAACAACCACTCCTAAGGGACTGCTTTATCCTCAATCCCTAGACCAGTGCCTGGCACATCGTAGGTGCTCAAAAAATATTTGTTCAGTGAGTGAATGAATAAGTGGACATACATGGTTCATTCATACCAAAGAATTCTCTACCGCTGTTAAAGAAGAATGAGGTATATATGTATGTGCTTAGATGGAAAAGGCTCCAAAAGATATTGATAAAAAGCAAGTTGCAGAACAATTTTATTTGTGAAAAAAATAATATCCGTGCATGTGTATCTATGTCCCTATACATGAGCTAACACTGGAGGCCCCAAGGGTGGGAAGTGGGAGTGGGGAGCAAGGGGACTTTCACATTTTATCGTCTAAATGCTGCAGACTCGAATTTATGTTTCCATCCTCAGCCACCAGACTCGTGGATCTAATTCCTCATCTCCACTTGGGTGGCCAATAGGTTTCTCAAATTAAGCACACCCAAAGCCTAACTCCTATTTTTTCTCTACAAATCTATTCCTTCTGTAGTTTCCTCTACCTCAGTATATGGCAGTTCTTTCCTAGTTGCTCAGGCCAAAAACCTTAGAATCAGCTCTCTCATTTCTTACACACCCTGCATCCAATCCAACAGCAAATCCTGTTGACTCTGCCTTCAAAATACATCCAAGATCCAACCACTTCTCCCCATCTCTACCAACATGCACCAGCCTAGTCCCAGCCGCCAGCATCTCTCACCTATTTTGGTGGCCTCTCAACTGACCCCCTTTCTTTCCCCCTTGCCCTCCTACAGTCTATTTATAACACACTAGCCAGTGGTTCTAATCAACGCGCCTGTCCAATTTTTACGTAGAGTGGCCTACAAGATCCAATGTATTAGTTATCTCTTGCCGTGCAACAAATTACCCCCAAATTTAGCAGCTTAAAACACCACACATTGGGGCTGCCCCAGTGGCGCAGCAGTTAAGTGCGAACATTCTGCTTCCACGGCCCGTGGTCGCCTATTCGGATCCCAGGTGCAGACATGGCACCACTTGGCAAGCCATGCTGTGGTAGGCGTCCCACATATGAAGTAGAGGAAGATGGGCATGGATGTTAGCTCAGGGCCAGTCTTCCTCAGCAAAAGAGGAGGATTGGCAGCAGTTAGCTCAGGGCTAATCTTCCAAAAAAAAAAAAAAAACACCACACATTTATTATCTCACAGTCTCCATGGATCTGCTGAGTGTGGCTGAGTGGGGTCCTCCGGATCCGGTCTCTCAGTAGCCTGCGATCAAGGTGTGGGGCCAGGATCTGTCACAAGGCTGTGATCAGGGTGTCAGTTGAGGCCTCACTCATCTCAAGGTTCAACTGGGCCAGGATCTGCTGCTAAGCTTACTCAGTGGTTATCGGCAGGATCAGGATCTTCACAGGTTGCGGGACTCGGTCCCTCACTGGCTGTTAGCCATAGGCTGCCCTCAGTTCCTTGCCACATGGGCTTCTCCATAGGGCAGTTCATCACATGGCAGCTGGCTTCATCAAAGTGAGCAAACGTGAGAGTGACGGACTACCAGTGGGTGGAAGCCACAGTCTTTAAGAACCTAATCTTGGAAGTGATATCCTCTCAGTTTTGCTGGATTCTATTTATTGGATCCAGCCCACAATCAAGGAGAAGAGCTACACAAGGGCATTAACACCAGGAGGCAGGGGTCCTTGGGGGCCATGTCAGGAGCTGCCTATCACAGTCTCCACGACCTGTCCCACCACATCTCCTTCCCCATACCTCTCTGATCTCATCTCCTATCGATCCTCCCCCTTGCACTGTGTGCTCCAGCCGCACGGCCCTCCTTGTGGTTTCTTGAAATGTCAGGCATTGCCCATCATCAGGGCCTCTTCATTTACTGTTCCCTCTACCTGGAAGGCTCTTCCCCACATGGCTTCATTGTTTACTCCCTCAGCTCCTTTAGGTCATGCCCAATGTCAGCCTCTCGGATAGGCCTTCCTTCGCCTCCCTGTTTAAAATGGTAACCCTCAGGCCAGCCCTGTGGCCCAGTGGTTAAGTTCCTGCGCTCCGCTTTGGCAGCCCGGGGTTTCGCTGGTTCGGACCCTGGGCGTGGACATGGCACCGCTCGTCAGGCCACGCTGAGGTGGCGTCCCACATGCCACAACTAGAAGGACCCACAACTAAAATATACAACTATGTACTGGGGGTCTTTGGGGAGGAAAAGCAGAAAAAAAAATGGTAACCCTCCTACCATCTCCCATCTAACTTACCCTGCTTGATTTTTCTCCAAAGCACTTATCACCCTTTGGTGTACTATATATACACATATGTTTACATTATTTCATTTATCGTCTGTCTTCCACACTACAATTTCAGTTCCATGAGGGAGGACATTTTGTTGCTTTGTTCACTGTCTTATCTTCAATGCTTCGAGCAGCACTATCCAACAGAAATACAACACAAACCACATATGTACTTTTCAATTTGCTAGTAGCCACGTTAATATTCAGTAAAAAGAAATGGGTGAGATTAATTTTAAAGGTATATTTTCCTTGACCCAATATATCCAAAATACTATCATTTCAACATGCAATCAATATAAAAATTCTTAATGAGATTCTTTTACTTTCTTTTTTTCATAGTAAGTCTTTGAAATCCAGAGACTTATATTTCACCCTTATATTGTTTGAATGCTAAATTTTCATCAGCAATCCATGATCTGTATTTAGATTTCATAATATTAGTTGAAAGAATAGATTCACATATCCAACTTGTTTAAAAGTTTTCTAACTCTATCGCATATCAGTTTTTATAATTAATTATAAATTAATTAAAATTAAATAAAACTATAAATTCTGTTCCTCAGTCATACAAGCCACATTTCATGTGCTCAATAGCCATATGTGTCTAGTGGCTGTTAAATTGGACAGGGCAGGCCTGGAACAGTGCCCAGCACATAAGGGTCACTCAATAATTAATTAAAACATACAAATTTATCCTATGGGGCTTTTCCAAAGAGAATATGTTCATGGTTACTTGGATAAGATAAATATAAAGCAAAATAAAAGCGATCATGATGCCATGCCCACTTCTCTGTGTTGTTGGGGGCTTTATAACAAGCAAACTGAATTGTGGAGAGCTGTATAGTCTCAAAGCACATTTACATGCATTATCTCTTTCAATCCTCAAAACAGCCTCAAGAGGTGGGTAGAACCAAGACTATTTTTCCCGTTATACAGATGAAGAAACTGAGAAAGACAAGTCACACGGTAGTTGGCAGAGCCAGAAATAGAACCCAGGTCTTCTAGTTCTCTTTCCAGTGCAGCATATAGTGTCAAGTCCCCTGAAGGCCCTGAGAGAAACTCCATCTTACTTTATCTCATTATGGATCCGTCGTCCCTGAATTCACAGTGATGGTGTCAGATTGGGTACAATAATATATGCAATCTATGAGTACTTGAAAAAGTTAAAGCCCTATTGCAATTATAAGACATTTTAAATAACATAAACTGTATTAAATATATATTAACAGCCTGTTGCACCACTTGGAATAATAGCAGTTTCTTATTCCCCAGACAAAGCCCCAAACTTTACTCTCTTTTTTCACTCTTTCTAAATTCACCTCCTGTAAAGAGTGCAATAAAAATGCTCTACCCATCAAGTGTTTGTGGATTTAAGGATGACCCTCTCGCCTACAGGAGGCTAATGATATGCCTCTGAAAATGCAAATGCGGGGGTCTGAAGTGTTTCAAAGGTTGTGGAAAGTGTTAGGTGGTACTCTGTCCTGTAAATGTCTAATCCTGCATGGGGACTCAGAAAGAGACTAAATGGTCCCGGTTGGGAAAGAAGGTGAGGACCTGGTGCTGGGCAAGTTGAGTGGAAGCTGCCTCGGGTGGCGTTGAAAAGAGCAAAGGAGGACTTTCAGGAGCCTCGAAGGACCGATAAATCGTGTCCAGAAAATTGCAGGGACTAGGATCGGAGCGGCAACAAGGAGATGGAGGGCAGACACTTGGAGCTGGAGCAGACTTCAGAAATCACCTAGTGACTAAATTCTAGTTCACACTGCTTCCTTGTACAGGAGGCAAGACTGGGTTTAATTCGGACACAGGGAAACAAACCACTTCGGAGGCCAGAGAAGCACCTAGGCTCACACCTAGTAGGTGTGCAATCAGCATTTACTGAGTAAAAACGACCTTATGTCTGCTGATGCCAAAAAGAGAGCCTAATGGTAATTAATGCGACCAAGACTGGAGGGTGTGCTAGGGCAAAGATGGGGAGTGAAAGTTTATTGGGCTCCTACTATGTGCCAGGCACTGTGATGACTTCTGTGATCTGACCACCTTGGAGAACTAACAGGAGCACACCAAACCAAACGGTCAGGGCCTATGAGAAGGTTTATAATCACCATGAGCAGACTAGCGTGGTGGGTAAGCACTAAGGTACAAGAGTCTCATTGAACGGGGTTCAAATCCTGGTTTGCCACTCTCTGACAGAGCAGGTCATTTTCCCCATCTGCAAAATGGGAATAATAATTACTACCTGGCTTACATGTTTGTGGAAATTTAATGAAATAAAGTACTTGGCACACAGTAAGCACTCAAATAAGCATTAGTTGTCTGTGGCAGTGTATCCTGAAGACAGCCGCAACAGTATCTCCCATCCCACATGCTCTTCTTACAATGTGATTTTTTGGGGGGGCGGGGGGGGGTGAGGAAGATTGGCCCTGAGCTAACACCTGTTGCCAATCTTCCTCTTTTTGCTTGAAGAAGAGTGGCCCTGAGCTAACATCTGTGCCTATCTTCCTCTATTTTGTCCATGGGTCGCTGCCACAGCATGGCTTGATGAGTGGTGTAGGTCCCTGCCTGGGATCTGAAACCATGAACCCAGGCCACCAAAGCAGAGTGCACTGAACTTAACCACTATGCCACTGAGCTGGCCCCGTTACAACATGATTTTGACACTTCTGCTTTCAAAACAAGACCAGCTACATAATTTGCTGGGCCCGGTGTGAAGGGCAAATGCAGGACCTCTTGCTTCAAATGTATTAAGAATTTTAAGACAGTGACAGGAGGACATTAAACCAAGTGTGAGCCCCTCTAAGTGTGGAGCCCTGTGTGACTGCACATGTTGCACACCCGTGAGGCAGGAGGTCTATGTTGCCTCTCCTGGAATCCAGGTGGGCTTGTGACTATGGCAGAGTAATACAATGTCACTTCTGAGGCTAGGTCATAAAAAATGTTATATTTTCTATCTAGTTCTTTTGGATATCTGTTTGGAGCCCTGAGCTGCCATTGGAAGCAGTCTATCTGTCTTGAGGCCACACTGCAGTGAGGAAGCCCGGACTAGCCCATGTGGAGAGGCCACATGGCCGCATGGAGAGGCTCTGAGACTATATGAAGTGCGAATGCCTGGTCAGCCCCCTGCTGCTTCAGTGCCCCTCTCCCCATTCCAGCTCAAATCACCATCTGACCACAATCAGGTGTGAGACTCTGAGCCAGAACCGTCCAGCTGAGCTCTTCCTGAAATTCCTGACCCACAGAAACCGTGGCAGGTAATAAAATAAGTGTTGTTCTTCTAAGCCACTAAGTTTTGGGGTGATCTGTTATGTAGCAATTGATAACTGGAACAATATTATTAAAACAAGGAAAAGGCAACAGCCCGTGCCAGGAATGGAAGATTCTGCTGTTTGTGCTTGCTTTCGTCTGTTCTCTGTGGGGGCAACGATGGGATTCGGGCCCTAATTGATATATCAGAGTAAAAGGAACTGTGTCCGAATGTGTGAAACTTGTTTGGATCCTGTTTCAATCAAACCAGCTTTAAGAAAATTTTAAGACAATGGGAAATATTTGAATATGGACTGGGTATTAAATGATATTAAGAAATAATAATTTTGTTAGATATGACCATGGCATGATGGTTATGTTAAAAAAAAAACAGTCTTTATAGGTTTGAGATGCAAACTGAAGTACTTACAAATGAAATGACATGATGTCTAGGATTTGCTTTAAAATACTACAGAAAGTGCCAAGAACATTCAACGGGGAAACAATAGTCTCTTCACCAAATGGTGCTGGGACAACCAGATTTCCACATGCAAAAGAATGAAGTTGGACCCCTGTCTCACTCCATATATAAAAATTAACTCAAAATGGATTAATGATCTAATTATAGGAGCTGAAACTATAAAACTTTTAGAAGAAAACATAGCGGTATATCTTTATGACGTCGGATTTGGCAATGGATTCTTAGATTTGACACCAAAACCACAAGCACCAAAAGAAAAAAATAGATAAATTGGACTTCACCAAAATTAAAAACTTTTGTGCATCAAAGTACAGTATCATGAAGGTGAAGAGACAACCCACAGAATGGGAAAAATATTTGCAAATTATGTAATCAATAAGAGTTTAGTATCCAGAATAAAGAACTCTTATAACTCAACAAGAAAAAAGCAAACAATCCAATTTAAAAATGGGCAAAGGACTTGAATAGACATTTCTCCAAAGACATACAAATGGCCAAGAAGCACATGAAAAGATAGTCAACATCACTAGTCATTAAAGAAATGCCAGTGGAAACCTCAATGAGGTCCCGCTTCCCACCCACTAGGATGGCTATAATCGAAAGAAAGAGAGAAAGAAAGAGGAAAGAAAGAAAATAACAAGTGTTGGCCAGGATGTGCGGAAATTGGAATCCTCGTGCATTGCTGGTAGGAATGTAAAACGGTGCAGCTGCTGTGGAAAACACATTTTGGCGATTCCTCAAAAGGTTAAACATAGAATTACCATATGATCAAGCAATTCCAATCCTAGGTAGATATCCAAGAGAAATGAAAGCATATGTCCAGACAGAAACTTGTACGTTTTTATATTTATATTTATAGCAGCATTATTCGTAATAGCCAAAAGGTGGAAACAACCCAGATGTCTATCAGTAGATGAGTGGATAAACAAATTGTGGTATAGCCATATAATAAAATATTTTCAGCCATAAAAAGGAATGACTTGCTGATGCATGTTACAACTTGGGTGAACCTTGAAAACATTACGCTGAGTGAAATAAGGCAGACATAAAAGGTCACATACTGCATGATTCTTTTTATATGAAATACCCAGAAAAGGCAAATCCATAGAGACAGCAAGCAGATGAGTGGTGGCCAGGAGTCGGCGGAGGGGGAAGTGGGGAGTGATTACTTAATGGGTCTAGAGTGTTCTTCTGGGGTGATGAAAAAGTTTTGAAACTAGAGAGAGGTAGTGGCTGTGCAGCATTTTGAACTCACTAAATGGTACATTTTAAATAGATTAACTGTGGAGTACTATTCAACCTTAAAAAAGAAGGAAATTCTGTCACATGCTAAAGCATGGATGAACCTTGAGGACGTTATGCTGAGTGAAATAAGCCAGTCACAAAAGGACAAATACTGTATGATTCCACTTACATGAGCTATCTAGAGGGGTCAAAATTATGGGAACAAAAATAGAATGGTGGTTGCCAGGGGCTTGGGGGAGGGGGAAATGGGGAGTTGTTCGATTGGTATAGAGTTTCAGTTTTGCTAGATGAGAAAGTTCTAGAAATCTGTTAACAACAATGTGAATACAGTTAAAACTACTGATCAGTACACTTAAAAATAGTTAAGAGGGTAAATTTTATATTATATGTTTTTTATCACAATTAATTTTTAAATTTTAAAAGAATGGGTAACTTTATGTTGTACAAATTTTAGCTCAATAAAAAAATACTGCAAAAAATGGGGGTGGGGGTGGGGCTGGATGAAACAAGATTAGCAAAAAGCCAATAATTGTTAAAGCTGGGTGATGGCTATATGAGAATTCGTTATACTATTCTTTCTGCTTTTGTGTATTTGTATATAAAATTTTCCATAATGGAAACGTAAAGAGAGAAGTTGTGCTTGTAAAACTATTGCCATATAATACATATTGTCTGTTTTCAGAAATTTCCTTCTCGAAAAGTCTAAAGTTAAACATGCCCTGATAAACTGCTTGTGTGTGCTGGTTTGGCGTGGTTAAGGTGGCAAAAAAAGACTGCCAAGGAAGGCAGAAAGTGTTCGGAATGATGGTGCCTAAGGGAACACATTCATATGGTTGTTCTTATGTGATAATCTGCCTTTCATAATGGTGTGCCGTGCCCAAGAACTGCTGAAAGTCCATAAAAGATCACCAGGAGAATGAACACAGGATAGTCAGGGAATTAATGCATGGGCAGCATTTACCAACTAAACATCATACTGAAATAGACTGCCCTCCCCAGTGATTCCAGTTTCTGTGGCATTCAGAATGACACATTAAACATATGCACCAGCAGGGCTACCACACTGAGCAATTCTAGAGAACGCCAAGCACATCCTGGACTGCGTGAATGGCACCCCCTGGAGATGCGTAGAGAGGCTGTTTAGCCATATACAAGTGGCCCTGTGCTATATAAACTCATTCTCCTCACTCCCCAGGGATATTTTGGTTGAAAGAAAAATTATAAACAAAGAAATAAACAAAATAAGGGAAAATCAGAGTCTTACAGTGCTCAAACTGAGTCTGAATCTAATGAAGTTAGAATAATTACAAGTGAATATAAACAATCAGAGCCTTTGATTTCTAAAACCTAGGAGCTGAGTTATCTAGAATGAAATGGTGGTTTCTGAAACAGCTGAATTAAAGGGCACCTAAATATTGTAAACAGGGTATTTGTGTTCTTCCCTTTGCTCCAATGAATCTATTCCAAATGGTTTCTTCATATTAAGCTGCAATTAACACAAAATATAGTGGTGGTTACATGGATATAAATATATAAAATGAGCGTGCTTTATTATGTGCAATAATAGCTCAATAAAGTTGAATGTGTGTGTATACACTATATATGTATTTATATAAATACAAATGCTTACATATATAAAATATACATATGTATATATATATACATATTTGTGTGTGTGTGTCAGTGTTGGCATACCCGAAGGCTCAATCTTTGGATCTTTTTTTTTTTTAAATTGGCACCTGAGCTAACATCTGTGGCCAATCTTCTTTTTTTTTTCCCTTCTTCTTCTCCCCAAATCCCCGCAGTACATAGTTGTATATTTTAGTTGTAGGTCCTTCTGGTTGTTGCATGTGGGATGTTACCTCAGCATGGCCTGATGAGTGGTGCAATGTCCGTGCCAGGATCCAAACGAGCGAAACTCTGGGCCGCTGGAGTGGAGCATGCAAACTTAACCACTCGGCCATGGAGCTGCCCTGGGACCTATTCTCTGGCCACTCTTCTTGTTCCCTTGATGACCTTATCCAGTGTTCATGGCTTTATATAACATCCGTACCAGTGCTGTCCAATAGAAATATCTTGTGAGCCACATATATCATTTTAAATCTTCTAGTAGCCACATGCAAAAAGTAGACAGAAACAGGTGAAATTTTTTTTTTGGAGGAAGATTAGCCCTGATCTAACATCTGCCAATCCTCCTCTTTCTGCTGAGGAAGACTGGCCCTGAGCTAACATCCGTGCCCACCTTCCTCCACTTTATATGTGGTACGCCTGCCACAGCATGGCTTGCCAAGCGGTCCCTTGTCCACACCCGGGATCCAAACTGGTGAACCCTGGGCCGCTGAAGTGGAATGTGTGCACTTAACCGCTGAGCCACCGGGCTGGCCCCTTATTTTAATGTATTTTATTTACCCCAATATATCTGAAATATAATTTCAACATGTGATCAATATAAAATAATGATTAATAAGACACTTCACTTTCTTTTTTTCTGTATTAAGTCTTTGAAATCCAGTGTGTATTTTATCCTTACAGCACATCTCAATTCAGACTAGCCACATGTCCAGTGTTTAATAGCCACATGTGGCTAGTGGCTACTGTGTCTATATGTGCAGATCTACATGCTGACAACTTCCACATTTTCTTCTCCAGCTCAGCTCTCTTCCCTGAACTGCAGGCTTGCACAGCCCAGGGTCTGCTCAACCACCCGCCTGGATTTCATACGGGCATTTCAAACTTAGTATGTCCAACACGAGGCTTCTCGTCATCTTCCCCCAGAAACATTTCACAGGCTTACACATCTTAGTTAATGGTAAATGCATGTTTCCAGTTGTTCAAGCCCAAAACCTTGGAGCCATCCTAGACTCCTCTCTTTCTCTCACACCCTATATCCAGTACGCCAACAAATCCTGGTGGCGCTACCTTCAAAACATAAGACCATTTCTCACCACCTCCACTACCAATACCCTGGTCCAAGGCACCATCATCTCCTAAAAGTAATGTGTCAGCCTCCTAAATGTTTTCCTTGCTTGCAGCCTTGGCCCCTTCAGTTTGTTCACGACGCAGCAGCCCGAGTGACCCTGTTAAAATGAAAGTCAGATCCCAGCAGTCTGCTCAGAACCCTCCACTAGCTCCTCATTTCACTCCGCAAAAGCCAAAGGTCTTACATTGGCTCACGCCCTCTGGTGAGCTCTCTGCCCTCCTCTCTATTCTCCCCCTGGTGCGCTCCCACCAGGCTTACCAGCTTCCTTGCTGTTTCTCAAACATGCCAGGCAGGCTCCAGCCTCAGGGCATTTGCGCTTGCTTTCCCTTCTGTCTGGAATGCTGTTACCCCAGACATCCGCGTGGCTCCCTCTCTTCCCTTCTTCCAGCATTTGCTCAAATGCCACCTTTTCAGTGAGGCCTTCCCTAAACACCCTATTTAAAACTGCAACCCAGCCCCACCCCCAGACTCCCGATTTTTTTTCTCTTCCCTGTTTTATTTTCTCCCCAAAGCACTTATTACCTATATGTTTTGTTTAGTGTTTGTCTCTGCCTGGTAGGATATAAGGTCTGTGTGACCAGAGCTCTGTGTGTTTTGTTCACCACTATATCCACAGCACCTAGCACAGTGCTTGGTACACAGTAGGCACTCAATAAATATTTGTTGAGTGACTCAATCATATAAAATCCCTACTCAGCACAATTGTTCATAATGTGAAGAAAGTATGTGATAAAAAGACACAAAAGCACTGTACTTATTTTTTTTTTTGGTGGAAGTTTCACCCTGAGCTAACATCTGTGCCGATCCTCCTCTATTTTGTATGAGGGTTGCCACCACAACATGGCTGATGAGTGGTGGAGGTCCACACCTGGAATCCAAACCTGCAAACCCCAGGCCGCTGAAGCAGAGCATGCCGAACTTAACCACTATGCCACAGGGCTGGCCTCTGTACTCATTTTTTTTTTTTCTGGTGAGGAAGATTGGCCCTGAGCTTAACATCTGTTGCCAGTCTTCCTCTTTTGGCTTGAGGAAGATTGTTGCTGAGCTAACATCTGTGCCAATCTTCTTCTATTTTGTATATGGAATGCCACCACAGCATGGCTTGATGAATGGTGTGCAGGTCCCCACCGGGGATCCGAACCCACGAACCCTGGGCTGCCAAAGCAGAGCACATGAACTTAACCACTACGTCATCTGGCCAGCACCCCCCTACCCCTCCCGCCTCCCTCCATCCCCCATACTCATCTTTTTTTTTGAGGAAGATTAGCCCTGAGCTAACATCTGCTGCCAATCCTCCTCTTTTTGCTGAGGAAGACTGGCCCTGAGCTAACATCCATGACCATCTTCCTCTACTTTATATGTGGGACGCCTACCATAGTATGGCTTTTGCCAAGCAGTGCCATGTCCGCACCCGGGATCTGAACCAGCAAACCCCAGGCCACTGAGAAGCAGAATGTGTGCACCTAATCGCTGTGCCACCTGGCTGACCCTTTTTTTTTCCTTTTTAAAGATTGGCACCTGTGCTAACATCTGTTGCCAATCGTGTTTTTTTTTTTCTTCTTCTCCCTAAAGCCCCCTGGTACATAGTTGTATATTCTAGTTGTGAGTGCCTCTGGTTGTGCCCCTATACTCATTTTTTTTCTATTTCATTTATTTATTTATTTTGAGGAAGATTAGCCCTGAGCTAACATCTGCTGCCAATCCTCCTCTTTTTGCTGAGGAAGACTGTCCCTGAGCTAACATCCATGCCCATCTTCCTCTACTTTATATGTGGGACGCCTACCACAGCATGGTGTGCCAAGTCCGCACCCGGGATCCGAACTGGCGAACCCCGGGCCTCTTAAGCAGAATGTGCGCACTTAACCACTGTGCCACTGGGCCAGCCCCTTCCCCATACTCATTTTTAAACATTGCTTTTCATATGTCACATTTTATAACAAAACTTAAAAATACAAGCTATATGAGCTTAATATATTTTGTTCTTAATAAAAATAATTTAACCTTCTAAATGGGTCACCACAGCTATTTTGGTGTCATAAAATTTGTAAAGCATGTGAATCAAATTGTAATTGTTCCTTGCAGCATTTAATTTGCCAGTAAAATGTTTTTGTTGCTTGGTTGTCTACTTTAATTCAAATGGGCATTGTATCTTGAGCTCTTGGTGGAGTTCCAGCCACACGTGATAATTTTAAGTGTCCCTTGGTCAAACACACGTGGGAACTGTTGTTTGGTCTATTATCCTGTGGAAACAACTCCATCACCTTGGTCCTTTACTTAATTTTCTGGACTTCCCTCAGCTCAGTGACCTCATATGGTCACTTGCTCTTCTCTTGCTCTCACGTTCGTAAGAGAGCCCGAATCTTTCTGCATCAAGGCTTTGCCATTGGATTGCTTTGCTGCTAGTGTTGGACAGCAGTTTTTCCCTCTTAGAGGAGGTATTTTTTGTATCTATTCCTTAATGGCTATTGACTTTAGCTTCGTATTTCTCTTGAAATGGCTGAAAATGTCTACAGAGTCGGTGTATTTTTGACTTCTTGTCCTCCTCACACTATTTCATGTGAAAAGCTTTCTGAGATTTTCTTTTTCTTCAATTGTGAGTGGTAGTCCATTTGAAACTTTGGGTCTGGGGTCATCCTAAATGTTAAATTCTTTCTTCATATCCTCTTTACAGAAACTAAAAATTTGAACAGATATATAATATATATGTATAATTATGTATATATCACATTTGTGCATATATTTACATATTTTTTCACTGTTATAGACTTTGAATAATCTGTTAATTAATATTGTGAATGATTAAAATATATCCCATTATATGTACATATTGCCATGGTCTGAATGTTGTCCCCATTCATATGTTGAAATCTTAATGCCCAATGTTATGGTATTAGAAGGTGGGCCTTTGGGAGGTGCTTAGGTCATGAGGGTGGAGCCCTCATGAATGGAATTTGTGTTCTTTTTTTTGTTTTTAAAGATTTTGTTTTTCCTTTTTCTCCCAAAGCCCCCAGTACCTAGTTGTGGATCCTTCCAGTTGTGGCATGTGGGACACCGCCTCAGCATGGCTTGATGAGCGGTGCCATGTCCGTGCCCAGGATCCGAACTGGTGAAACCCTGGGCCGCTGAAGCGGAGCGCACGAACTGAACCACTCGGCCATAGGGCCAGCCCCAGAGTTTGTGTTCTTATACAAGAGACCCCACAGAGATCCCTAGCCCCTTCTGCCCGCCATGCAAGGATACAGTGAGAAATCTGCAACCTGGAAGAGGGCCCTCACCTCATCGACCATGCTGCCATGCTGATCTTGGACTTCCAGCCTCCAGAACTGTAAGAAATCAATTTCTGTTATATATAAACCCCCCAGTCTGTGGTATTTTGTTATAGCAGCCTGAACAGACTAAGACACACACACACATATATATATGCATCCATATATATGTGTGTGTGTGTATATATACACATAAAGTCTGTGTATATACATCTTATGCAAGTTTTTCAGCTTTTACTACATATATATTTGTCCATAAACAATAGATAGTATCTCTCCACCCTTTCATTGCCCATCTTCTAAAATGAATGAGTCACCTCTGCTTCCCTTTCCTTTGCCACTCACTTGTTCCTTAGCTACCCGCCACCTAGACGCTGCTTGACACGATCTTCTCACCTGAAAGCCATCACCATATTCAACAGCCTTTCCTCAGTCCTCATTCCCTGACTCCGAGTTGTTCCTCATCCTTGCCCTCTTGAATCTCTTCTCAATTAAACTCTCTCATGGTCTCATTCCTGTGATGTGATGAAAGGGTGGGGCTCAGGCAAATATCCTACTTTGCCACTCCCTCTTAGCAGGCTAGGTCCTGTCCCAACCTCCAGCTTCACACATGCTAGTGCGCATTTCTAGCTGGATGTTCTGCTGTTTCCTTAAGCTGGACATGTCAGAAATATAGCTCCTTATCTTTCAGAAAGCCAGATTCCCTAGCTTGTCTTTTTCTGTCAATGATGTCGTCACCAGAAATGAAGCATGAGTCATCTTTGACTCCTTTCTTAACTTCACACCCACACTCACCTAGTCATTTTGATTTTTTGAAATGTTTTGAATTTATGAAATATTTCAAACACATAGAAAGAAGCAGAGAATAAACACCTATCTAACCACTGTTCGGACATGACAAATCTTAATATTTTGCCATATGGGCTTCAGAGTTTTCTTTTTTCTTTTTAAATGTTTTCCCAGTTTTGTTTTTTTCGATATAATTGGCATATATCTCTGTATAAGGTATACCGCACAATGACTTGACATATATTGCAAAATGATTACCACCATAAGTTTAGCTAACATCCATCTCCTTACATAGTTACAAAAAAATTCCAGAGTTTTTCAAGAAATAAGACATTATTAATACATTGGAAATTTCCTCTGTACCTTTCCTCAATCACATTCCCCACTGCCTTAGAGGTAGCCACTGTCTAAAGTCTGTGTGTAACTTCCATGGAATGTTTTATGCTTTTACTACATACACATTTATCTACAAACAATATATAGTATTGTTTTGTGTATTTTAAACTTTTATATAAATGGTATATTGTACATATCATCCTGCAATTTCCTTTTGTAATTCTTTTTTTTTTTTCAAAGATTGGCACCTGGGCTAACAACTGTTGCCAATCTTTTTTTTTTTTCTGCTTTTATCTCCCCAAACCCCACCTGTACACAGTTGTATATCTTAGTGGCAGGTCCTTCCAGCTGTGGGATGTGGGACGCCACCTCAACGTGGCCTGAAGAGCAGCGCCATGTCCGCGCCCAGGATCCGAACCCTGGGCCGCCGCAGCGGAGCGCGCGAACTTAACCACTAGGCCATGGAGCTGGCCCCTCCTTTTGTAATTCAGCATAATGATTTTGAGTGTTATCCATATTAATACCTGTATATCTAGTTCATTCCTTTGAACTGCTATATACTATTCCATTGTGTGAATATACTATAATTTATTTACCCATTCTCTTGACCTGTAGCCAATTTCCAATTTTTCCAATTTTTCCCCATCACAGATGGTACTGGAATGAACATCCTTGTATGTGGTTCTTTGCGCACCTATGTAACAGTTTCTCTAGAGTTTGTATAGGCAAGCTCATCCTCACCTTTCCCATACACTGGCAAATTCTTCTTCAAAGTGGTGACACAGAGCTGCACAATTTATGAAAAGTCTCTTTCCTCCTCATCCTCATGATTAGTATTATCAGACTTCTAAAAAGCATTGACATTCTGTTTTCATATTTAAGTATTTGATTAGCCTGGGATTTACTTTTGTGCATAACGTGTGGTAGTGATATAATATTATCAATCTCTTTCCTTGTGAACAACCATTTAATAAAAAGCACCATTTAATAAACAGTCCATTCTCTTTCCTCTTATTTATAAATTCACCTCTGTCATCTACCAAGTTTCCATATACGGCTGAGTCTGTTCTGGTTTCTTTCTTCCATTCCATTGAACTTCTTATCCATCCCTGTGCCAATACCGCAATGTCTTCATTGTTATATCTTTATGATAAGTCCTCATATCTGGTAAGGGAAATCTTCTCATATTGTTCTTCTTCAAAATGTGTTGGTTATTGGCACTTTTCTCTTCCATATGGACTGGAGGATCAACTCATCAAATTTCACAGCCCAAAAAAACCTGTAAGGATTTTAATTGGAATTGTATTGAATTTATAGATCAATTGGGGGAGAATTTTCTTTGTGATACTGAGTCTTCCCATCGCTGAACATGGTGTACCTCCCTCTTTAGTAATATCATAATTTTCATCAGAAAGGTTTTACATAACTTCTGTTAAATTTACTTCACAAAAAGCTAGTTATTTGCTAGCTTTTCTCAGACTGTGAGTATGATATTTTTTTCTAATTTATTTTTTGATTAGTTATTTTTAGTATATAGAACCCTATTGAATTTTTAATGTTGATCTTGTATCCAGCAATTTTGCTGAATACCCTTATGGGTTCTAATAGTTTGTGGATTATCTTGGATTTTCTCCATGGACAATCATATCGTCTACAAGTAACAACAGCTTTGTTTCTTCCTTTTCAATTCTTATACTTCTTTTGTTTCTTTCTCATTGCATTGGCTAGACTCTCCAGTACAATGCTGAATAGGTGGTGCAATGTCTATATTACTTAGAATGCTTCTAAAGTATTGTTAATATTAAGGATGATATTTGCTGTAAGTTTTTTGGTAGATACCTTTTTTTTTTTTGAGGAAGATTAGCCCTGAGCTAACTGCTGCCAATCCTCCTCTTTTTGCTGAGGAAGACTGTCCCTGAGCTAACATCCATGCCCATCTTCCTCCACTTTATATGTGGGACGCCTACCACAGCGTGGCTTGCCAAGCAGTGCCATGTCCACACCCGGGATCTGAACCAGCGAACCCCCAGCTGCAGAAGCGGAGGGTGCGCACTTAACCACTGTGCCACCGGGTCGGCCCCCGGTAGATACCCTTTTCAACTTAAGAATATTCCCTTCTCTTCCAAGCTTGCTAAAGTTTTTATCATGAATGAGTGATGATTTTATCAGATGCTTTTTTCCCTTGGATCTACTGATATAATCGCATATTTTTTCACCTTAATCCAATAAGTGGTGATTTACATTGAATGATTTTCCAATGTTGAACTATTTGTGCACCCCTGGAATAATTTGGTTCTTTCTACAAGATGTACAATGTCCATTATTTTCTTGTCACCACTCTATTTTTCAGTCCTTGCTGACAATAGATTACACGTTGCCTTCAGGTAAGTCTTTTTCAAAGACTGTTTTTATCATGTCCTTCTGCTTTAAAACCCTCATAGTGGGCCGGCCCCATGACCAGGTTGTTAAGTTTGCGCGCTCCTCTTCCACGGCCCAGGGTTTTGCTGGTTCGGATCCTGGGCAGAGACATGGCACCACTCATCAAGCCATGCTGAGGTGGCATCCCACATGCCACAACTAGAAGGACCCACAACTAAAAAATACAACTATGTACTGGGGGGTTTGGGGGAGAAAAAGGGAAAAAAACCCTCATAGCCTCCCCATTATTTAGAGAATAAAGTCAAAATGCCTTTACCTGACCCCCAGATGTCTTTCGCATCATTTACATCATTTTCTAACTCCTTTCCGGTTGGGCTGATTTTACTCACTATCCCCCAAATACGCCTTTCCTATTCCCACATCTAGGCCTTGCCTCACAGGGAGCACAACATTTTTGATCCAGAGGAGACATTGTAGATTTTTAGTTCAATCCCTTCATTTTTCTAAAAACAATGGGAAATCATTGAGGAGCTTTAAACCAAAGAGTAATATAATCCACCTTAATGTTTTTCTAAGATTACTGTGGCTGCTTTGTGGAGAATGGATTGTAAGGGACAAGCATGGAAGCAAGAAGACCAGTTAGGAGATGATTACAGTAGCTCAAGTGAGAGATGATGACAACTTGGACTAGAGTGGTAGCAGTAAAGATGAAAATATGCAGACAAGTTTGAGATATTTGTATACACAGCATTTATAGGAGTTGTTGAATAATGGATGTCAGGACTAGGTCGGAAGGAAGAACCAAGGATGACATCCAGATTTGGGGCTTTAAAAATTGTTTTGATGGTTATGCCATTTATTGATATGGGAAAGACTAGTGGGGATTGCAGAGGACTTTAGAGAAAGAATGAAGTTGAATTTTGGACATGTTGAGTTTGAGATGCTTGTGAGAGAGCCACGTGAAATTTTCTAACCTTACCTATGAAGTCCATGTATTGGCCTCTCTACACGGATGTACTGTAGAGTACCCAATGGTGAAGAAAGGAAGCTTCTCTTCCCTTCTGTTAGACATGTAAATCTCAGCATTGGCCATGCCTACTAGTCTTGTCTATTCCCATAATCACCTACTGAAGCAAGTGGTTCTAGGCTGTTCCTTAACAGTAGCCACTGATTGGACCAAAAATGGGCATTTATCCAATGACGTCAATCCACAGACTGGCTGGCAACATCTGAGTTGGCTTGTTGCAATAGTCTCTGCCCATTAGGGGTGTTAGTAATTAACTTGGCCAAATAGACTCTCTTCTTCTGGAATCAAATACTTGGTATCAGAAGAAAAGAGAAGACATAGAAAGAGGAGCTAGCATCGGAGTCTTGTTTACAAAGTGCTAAACTGAAGATCCATAATTCTTTTAGCTGAAAGAGTGACAACGGTCCCTAAATCTTCCTACAGGGAAGAAAAGGACATAGGGCAGAAATTACCTTATGGTGAGAAAATAGTTTTAAGCCTCTCTAAATGCCTCTATAAATATTTAAGCAGTAGCTACAAATTTGGCATATGGAAAAACTACTGTATATGTGTTTGGAAAAAACTTTTCTATTTGATTTTTTAAAGATCAAGATCACATATGTTGGGGCTGGCCCTGTGGCCGAGTGGCTAAGTTTGCTCACTATGCTTCACCCATTCACATCCTGGGCACAGACCTGGCACTGCTCATCAAACCATGCTGAGGTGGCATCCCACATAGAAATACTAGAAGAACCTACAACTAGGATATACAACTATGCACTAGGGGGCTTTGGGGACAAAAAAAGAAAATATCACATATATTAATTTTTGAAAAAGTATCTTTCTTTAAAAATTTAGGGGGACCGGCCCGGTGGCACAGCAGTTAAGTGTGCATATTCTGTTTCAGCGGCCCGGGGTTTGCCCGTTTGGATCCCGGGTGCGAACAAGGCACCGCTTGGCAAGCCATGCTGTGCTAGGCGTCCCACATATGAAGTAGAGGAAGATGGGCATGGATGTTAGCTCAGGGCCAGTCTTCCTCAGCAAAAAGAGGAGGATTGGCAGCAGATGTTAGCTCAGGGCTAATCTTCCTCAAAAAAAAAAAATTTTAAATATTGTTGCTTCACAAGAACTTATATACAAATGTCTCAATCACAATATTACTTATAAAAAATTTGTAGAATAGCATTATCTAGAAAAATTGGAAATAAACCTACATGTTGAATGTAAGTGTTAAGTCTGTTACAGTATAGCCATTTAAAAATGATGTTTTCTTTAATGATTTGAAAAATGCTAATGAGTTTTTTAAAGTGAGATTTAAAAAAATGTATAGTATTACCTACAGTTAGTAGATAATAAAGATTTGTATATTACCCTAATTTTGTATGTGTGAGTATATACTCCTTTTGGCCATAGCCCCTAGAAGATGCTGGTGGTAGAATGTCAGGCATTGTTGCCCTATCCCCCAGGGCATATCTTCCCTCTTGTCTAAGCAAAAAGGCTCCTTTTGACAAGAATCTCTGAAAATGCAACATTATTTCTACCTCAGGGCCTTTGTACTGCTTCTTCTTGCCTCCTGGAATGCTCTCTCACTTCATTTATTTTATTTGATTTTTAATTTATCTCTTTTTAAAAATTAATTAATTTGTTTTTATTGAGATATAACTGACATGTAACATTGCGTAGGTTTAGAGTGTACAACATGTTGATTTGATACATTGATATATTGCAATGTGATGACAGTCAGCTAACACTGCTATCACATCACACAATTATCGTTTCTTTTTTGTGATAAGAACAGTAAAGATCTAGCCTCTTAGCAGCTTTGAAGTCTATAGCACAGTATTGTTGTCTATAATCACTATGCTGTGCGTTGGATCTCCAGGACTTATCTACTGACTGCAAGTTTGTACCCATAAACGACATCTCCCCAATTCTCCCACCCCCAGCCCTTGGTAACCACCATTCTACTCTGTTTTTACAAGTTCAACTTTTTTTAGATTCCATATATAAATGATATCATGCAATATTTGTCTTTCCCTATCTGACTCATCTCACTTAGCATACTGCCCTCAAGGTTCATCCATGTTGCGAATAGCAGAATGTCCTTCTTTCTCCTGGCTGAATAATATTCCATTGTATATATACACTACAGTTTCTTTATCCAATCATCTGTTGACAAACACTTAGGTTGTTTCCATATCTTGCCTACTGTGAATAATGATGCAATGAACATGAGGCTGCTGATATCTCTTCGATAGCCTGTTTCATTTCCTTTGGATATATATCCAGAAGTGAGGATCATATGGTAGTTCTATTTTTAATTTTTTGAGGAACCTCCATACTGTTTTCCATAGTGGCTGAACCAATTTGCGTTCCCACCAACAGTGCACCAGTGTTCTCTTTTCTCCACATCCTTACTGGCATTTGTTATTTCTTGTCTTTTTTTTTTTTTTTTTGAGGAAGACTCGCTCTGAGCTAACATCCATACCCATCTTCCTCTACTTTATATGTGGGACGCCTACCACAGCATGGTGTGCCAAGCGGTGCCATGTCCACACCTGGGATCCGGACGAGCGAACCCTGGGCCGCTGAAGCAGAACGTGCGCACTTAACCGCTGCGCCACTGGGCCGGCCCCTTGTCTTTTTGATAATAGCCATTCTAACAGATGTGAGGTGATAGCTCATTGCGGTTTTGATTTTCATTTATCTGATGATTAGGGATGTTGAGCATCTTTTCATGTGCCTGTTAGCCATTTGTAAGTCTTATTTGAGAAAATGTCTATTCAGTTCCTCTGCTTATTTTTTAATCAGATTGTTTGGGTTTTTGCCATCGGTTTGTATCAGTTCTTTACATACTTTGGACATTAACCCCTTATCGGATATACAGTCTGCATATGTTTTCTCCCACTCCATAGGTTGCCTTTTCATTCTGGCGATTGCCCTTTAGCTGTGCAGAAGGATTCGAGTTTGGTGCAGTCCCACTTGTTGAGTTTTCCTTTTGTTGCTTGTTCTTTTGGTATCCCTTCATTTAGGTGTCAGTTCAAATGTCACCTCCACAGAAAGGCCATGTCTGACCACTCTATCTAAAATACCAATAAACCCTTGCATCTATCCGATCCTCACCGCACCTGACATTATATTATTTATGTTTTATGTTTGTTGTGGTTGTTTCGTTTATTTCTGACAACAGAATATCGGCTCCATAAGGACAGAGACTTTGTCTTGTTTTCTGCTGTATCCCCGGCACCTAGGACTGCATCTGGAACATACTAGTTACTCAATAAATATTTGCGAGTGAACAAATACGTTTGTAGAAAAAACAGCAAGTCAATGCACCCAAAATGGTAACCGTGGTAATCATTAAATAGAAGTATTAGAGGTAATACATATATTCTTATTTATACTTGCCTGTATTTCCTAAAAATTTGTATGTAGAACATGTATTATATTTATATTCAGAAAAATAGTAAATGCTATTCAAATTGTAGAAGGAAAAATAGTAAATGCTATTGAAATGGTAAAAATTTTTACTTGGTGATTAACATAAAGAAAATATTAACAAAGCAATCCTGAGAAAGAAGAACAAAGCTGGAAGCATCACACTTCCTGATTTCAAACTACATTACAAAGCTATAATAATCAAAACAGTATGGTACGGGCATAAAAACAGACATATAGACCAATGGAACAGAATTGAGAGCCCAGAAATAAACCATACATATGTGGTCAACTAATATTTGACAAGGGAGCCAAGAACACTCAGGAGGAAAAAAATCTCTTTAGTAAGCAGTGCTGGGGAAATTCGATATTCACATGTGAAAGAATGAAACTAGACCTCTATTACACCATTGGATTAAAGACATAAATGTAAGACCTGAAACCACAAAATTCCTAGAAGAAAACATAAGGCAAAAGCTTCTTGACATGGTTCTTGGCAATGATTTTTTGGATATGACACCACAAGCACAAGCAACAAGAGCAAAAATAAGCAAGTGGGAACACATTAAACTAAAAAGCTTCTGCATAGCAGAAGAAACAATCAACAAAATGAAAAGGCAACCTATGGAATGTAAGAAAATATTTGCAAACCACACATCTGATGAGGGGTTAATATGCAAAATATGTAAGGAATTCATACCACTCAATGGCGAAAAACAAACGAATCAGTTAAAAAATGGGCAAAAGACCTAAATAGACATTTTTCCAAAGAAGATACTCAAATGGCCAGCAGGTACATGGAAAGGTGCTCAACGTTGCTAATCACCAGGGAAATACAAATCAAAATTACAATGAGATACCACCTCACATCTGTTAGAATGGCTATCATCAAGAAGTGAAGAGCTAACAAATGCCAGTGGAGAAAAGGGAACCCTTGTGCGCTGTTGGTGGGATTGTAAATTGGTGCAGCCACTATGGAAAACAGTATGGAGGTTCCACAAAAAGTTGAAAATAGAACTACCATATGATCCAGCAATTCTACTCCTGGGTATATACACAAAGGAAACGGAAATAGGCTATCGAAGAGATATCGGCACTCCCATGTTCATTGCATCATTATTCACAGTAGCCAAGATATGGAAACAATCTAAGTGTCTGTCAATGGATGACTGGATAAAAATGATGTGTCATATTTATACAGTGGGATATTATTTAGCCGTGAGAAAGCAGGAAATCCTGCCATTTGCGACAATGTGGGTGGACTTTTAGGGCATTATGCTCAGTGAGAAAAGTCAGACAGAGAAAGACAAATACTGTATGATCTCACTTACATGTGGAATGCAAAAAAAACAAATTACGGAAATAGAGATCAGATTTGCAGTCGTGAGAGGTGCGGCTAGCGGGTGGGGTAATTGGGTGAAGGGGGCCAAAAGGTATAAATTTCCACTTATAGGGTAGATAAATTCTGGGGCTGTAATGTACAGCATGGGACTATACTTAACAGTACCATATTTATATATTTGAAAATTGCTACGAGATCTTGAAAGTTGTCATCACAAGGAAGAAAAAAGTTTATAACTATACGAGGCGATGGGATATTAATTACACCTGCTGTGGTAATCATTCCACAATATATGCATACACCATATCAGTGTGTTGCACACCTTAAACTTACATAATGTTATATGTCAGTTATATCTTGGTAAAACTGGAAAAAGTAGTAACAAGATTTTAGTTGGCTTTCCTTAAACTTTCATTTATCCATGAACAATCTATTGCTAATAAATCTGAATTTGTTATAATAAATTCATAAATTTGTTTCAAAAGCCTACTTTTCACTGATTGGTTCCCAGATACAAATATTTTACATACTGTAGACATGCCTCTTATCAGTACCAACTAATGACGCCTGCTAAGTTTCATGTGGTGTTGATCTGAATTCAGAGGACAATGTTCCCACCTGTGTTGGACACACATACACATAGGTAATGGTGAAGAATACTGAGAGGTGACTGAAATGTATGTTTTCCTAGGTTACTTATTTGGGTATCCAATAGGGACATTTGAGAAGATAGCCTCTCAGTAGAGATTAATACAATACATTGAATTACGGGTAGAAGTTGGTCTGAGTTCCGTATTTCATCCATACTTATAACACTGTAAACTAGGATATGAGGAAGGGGACGGTTTTCCTGCCAGTGCCGTCCAAGCTTTATGGATCATTGCTCTTCCGTTCCTACATTGGGCTGTGAATTCTCATCACCCACACGATTGAGTAACTAACACGTATCAAATTGACCATGTGCCACCCACTTATTTAAGTGGTTTACAAGTATTAAAAAATTTAATTTTCATAACAACTCTACAGCCGAGGTGCCTTTATTAGGGTAATTTTACAGATAAGTAAGCTGAGACATGGAGAGCTAGTGGATAAAGACGTCAGGATTTCAAGTCAGGGAGCGTAGCTCCAGTGTTTGTCGCCACGAATATCAGACGGCTTGACTTGAAAAAAACAAACCGGATGGGTATATGGTCCGATTTCTTGAAAACTAAGAAATGGTCTTAAAGAGAGTTTGGGAAGACTCCAAAAGAAATGACCTGGAGCATATATGAGGCAAATTGAGATTTTACATCTATCTGTGTTTCAAATGGCAGGATAAGGGGATTCAGGGGAGAACAAATGTTCCAGCACTGGAAGGCAGAGTCTGTACGCATGGTAATGCAACAGTGATCTTTCCTTCTTTCTGTTTTGGGTCATGGAAGGGAAAAGATACAGTTGCCCGAGCACAGGAAAAAAAAACCAATTTACATGCTTTCTGAGACTGGTGGGAAGTATTACAGGTAAGATTCTTTGGTGAACAACATCTTAAGTATCATGAGTGAAAAAAAGAGGGAACAGAAGTGTTAGGTTAAGCTGTGCTTGATATTTGAAGTTGAGTGAAGAAGATATTGAACTGCACTTGAGTGTTTGTGTTTCTTTAAATCTTGCTATCTTGGGGCCGGCCCGGTGGCACAGTGGTTAGGTGCCCACGTTCTGCTTCGGAGGCCCGGGGTTCGCCCGTTCAGATCCCAGGTGCGGACATGGCACTGCTTCGCAAGCCATGCTGTGGTAGGTGCCCCACATATAAATTAGAGGAAGATGGGCACGGATGTTAGCTCAGGGCCAGTCTTCCTCAGCAAAAAGAGGAGAATTGGCAGCAGATGTTAGCTCAGGGCTAATCTTTCTCAAGAAAAAAAAAATCTTGCTATAAATTGTGTATTGCTTCTTTCTAAATAGAGATTAAATCATTATTAACAATATTTTATTGCAATAACAGGTTTATTTTAGAGAGAGATCAAAATTATGGGAGAAACCATTCCTATTTTTTGACCCAGTTGTGTACATCCACATAGAGGCAGGCCATCTGGACCCGAAAGATAGAACCTCGTCATCATTTGAATCACCTGAATGTCATGTATCGTTCTTCGGATCACAGAGAAAGCTTTTGAATGTCTTTATTTACAAATCCAAATGTATAAAAGGAGCAATTAGAGGAGTCTCAACGAGATTACCGTCCTTATTGGTATATGCTGGCTTTAAGTCACAGGGATATGCTAAAAGGAAGGAATTTAAAGGGCTCAGTGCTGTCAGGTAATGGAAGAGAGAAACTGACTACATTGACAAGTGTTTTGAAAAAGAAACCCCTTGGATTGTTCAACAAATCCTACTAGGATAATTGATTAACTGTTTAGAAAAAAGTCTATTTATCATCACCCTACTCCATGCACATTAAAGAGTTTTAAAAAAGTCAAACCATTAAAAACTAGAAGAAAATATAAGTGAATACTTATCCTTATTAAGAAAATTGGTCCATGGATAGAGGGAAAAGCAAGAGACTTGATCCTGTAATACCTCTGTAAATAAAAGGATCGTGAATTAAAAGATCAGCAATGAGCTAGGCTCAGGAATAATACATTTCTTGTATGAGGATATGATGCTCTCTTTGATAATGAACACGGGAAGATCCCAACAGATAAATGACCAGCGTAAGATTGATCTGTTCACAAAGAGAGAGAGAAAAATAATGAAGGATTAAAAAGTTGCTCAGCCTCACAAAAAAATCAAAGAAAGGTAAATTAAAACGATAATTAAATCTCATTTCTTGTCTATCAAATTAGCAAACATTTTTCTGAATTGAGATTATTGGTAAGTTAGAAACTCCTGTTGAGGGCCGGCTCCGTGACCCAGTGGTTAAGTTCGCGCGCTCTGCTGCGGCGGCCCAGGGTTCGGATCCTGGGTGCGGACATGGCACCGCTCGTCAGGCCACATTGAGGCGGCGTCCCACATCCCACAACTAGAAGGACGTGCAACTAAGATATACAACTGTGTACAGGGTGGGTTGGAGGAGATAAAGCAGAAAAAAAAAAAGAAAAGAAAAGATTGGCAACAGTTGCTAGCCCAGGTGCCAATCTTTAAAAACAAAAAAAAAAAAGAGAAAGAAACTCCTGTTGATTATTGGTGCTTCTTTTTATTTATTTATTTATTTTTTTCCTTTTTCTCCCCAAATTCCCCTGGTACATAGTTGTATATTCTTCGTTGTGGGTCCTTCTAGTTGTGGCATGTGGGACGCTGCCTCAGCGTGGCTTGATAAGCAGTGCCATGTCCGCGCCCAGGATTCGAACCAATGAAACACTGGGCCGCCTGCATCGGAGCGTGCGAACTTAACCACTCGGCCACGGGGCCAGATCCTATTGATGCTTCTTTTTGCTAAAGCAATATGATAGTGTGGTGGGTGTTTGAAATATTCACTCATGGCTGCCCATCATCTTTTGAACAGCATTTCTATTAGGGTTGCCAGATTTAGCAAATAAAAATATAGAACGCCTGGTTAAGTTTGAATTTCAGGTAAACAATGAATAATTCTTAATATAAGTATATCCTAATAAAAACTTATTTGTTGTTTATCTGAAATTCAAACTCAACCAGGCATCCTGTATTTTATCTGGGAAGCTTACTTGCTGTATTTGTGGAAATTCCAAGTTGAAAAGGCCCCTCTTAGATTCTCGGCGTCCCTTGCAGCTGGCCTGCAAGCATGTGACCTCAGCTTTGCTTTCAGGAGACTTAGATTCGGCAGTGAGGATAATTAAACCAGGCTCTGCATGGAACTTCCACTTTTGCTGACAAGGTGAAGAAAAGAATGGGCCCTGCTCTTTTTTGATGTTGGTGACAGCGCAGATCAGTGAGTTTTTTTAATAGTAAGGTTCAAGCCACTATATATGTACAACTCTAGGACATGACATTTATATAGACTATGACATATTTTTTATCAAGTTTGTTCTGTGACCTGGTTTGGGGTATTGTTTCTGGCAGACTAGCTTTGATTATCCAGTCCTTAATGAACTCTTTTCTGCTTTATCTTCCAGAGTCAGCTTCTGCTGCTTGTGACTAAGAACCCTGGTGGATAGACAGTACGTATCAAGAGCCTTAAAAATGTGCATATACATGGGGCCGGCCCCGTGGCATAGTGGTTAAGTTCGAATACTCTGCTTCAGTGGCCCAGGGTTTGCAGGTTCAGATCCTGGGCACGGACCTACACACTGCTCACCAAGCTATACTATGGCAGTGCCCCACATAAAATAGAGGCAGATTGGCACAGATGTTAGCTCAGGGCCAGTCTTCCTCACCAAAAAATAAAAATAAAAAAAAAATTGTGCATATCCTTTGAATCCCCATTCTGAGACACTTACCTAAGTGCAGTCTATAATATGGACAAAAATTTGTGCACAAAAGCGTTCATCCAAATGCTATTTAGAAAACTGAAAAATTGGAAAAAATCTAAACCTCTAACATTAAGAGAGTGGTTGAGTAAATTATGGCACCTCTAGATATAAGGACACTCTGCAATCATTAAACGGAATCATTAAAGGAATATTTAAGGACGTGGGAAAATGCTATAATATTAAGTGACAAAATCAAGATAAAAATTTAAATATATGTCATGATCTTTATTATGTAAAAAAAAAAAAAGAAAGAAAGGGCAGGAAAAAATCTGGAAGAAAATATGCCAAAATGGAGTTGTTCTGGGTCATCAGCTTATTTTTTTCCTACTTTTTTATACTTTTCAATTTGTTACACAATGAATAAGAATTACTCTCGTAATCATAAAAAGAAGTCTCTTCTCTAATCCTATTAGACAACCTCTACCCCACTAGGCAGACACATTTCCGTTGTGCAAACAGACTGGGTCATTTCTGCAGGGGTGGGGATTCCAGAGGCATGGGGTTTTAGAGTGACACCCAAGTTAGGCCACGAGGGCAGAATAGCAAAGGAACTCACTGCTTCTTTCAATACCACTCACAACAGAGCTCTTGGAGAAACCCCCCAAACCTCTTGGAGTAATATCTCGCTTTTTTTGATTCTGATTTTTTGGTTTTCACTTGCTTAAGAGCCACTCAACCCTCTTCCGGCATCCCTTTTGGAAATCCCTGCTTGGCAAAGTCTAGCTAGGTAGTTCTAAACATCCTAATCTGGTTAACAGCCTCAGCACAAGGATAAAAAAGCCTCTTTCGGGGCTGGCCCTGTGGCCGAGTGGTTAAGTTTGCGCGCTCCACTCTGGTTGCTCCGGGTTTTGCCAGTTCGGATCCTGGGCGCAGACATGGCACTGCTCGTCAGGCCATGCTGAGGCGGCATCCCACATGCCACAACTAGAAATACACAACTATGTACCGGGGGGCTTTACGGAGAAAAAGGAAAAATAAAATCTTTTTTAAAAAAAAAAACCCTGTTTCTCAGAGATAAGTGAGCCTGGGAAAGAGTCGGGTAGGATGGAGAAGGAGTCATATTTTAAAGCAACAAGGTGCGTTTTCCTGGAGTGTCCATTTTACTAGATGATGAGTGTTTTTATATTACGACAAACTTGGATATATTATGGAGTAAAAAGCAAAATTTGCATGGATTTTTAAAGTAAAATCCAAGACTTCAATGAATTTTGTGCTTACAGCTTTCATACGCCTCTGCTTTGGGATATTTCTGTGGAAAACTGTGGGAAGTGCGGAAGGGCACACCTCTGCTTCTCTGTTAGGTAGGCATTCGATTTCTCCCGGCATCTGAACAACTAGGTTCTTCACAGAACATCTCGGTCTGACTGAGCAGAGCACCCCGGGAGGGTTAACTGAAAATAGGGCCCATTTTATTTAACAGCTCAAGGTTTATTCAACATGGCGAAGTAAACGGGCAGTAATGATTTCTTTTTTCCCTTCAAAGCTTGTGTAAGGAGTTTTTCTCCTTGTTCTACTTGGTTTATGTCCTGGAGTTTTTCTGCGAGACTGGATAACATGTAATCTCTATTTAACTTTCAATATATGCCAGAAATCAAGTGTTATCAGGGACCTTTCTTATCAAGGCTTTCCAGATACACCCTGTGATTGCAGAATCAGACCTAAATTCCAACTTGTAGGTTTCTCTTCTAGAATCTCTTAAACAAGCCTTTGTGCTTTTGTAATATTTTCTTCCAAACCCTAACAGTGACCTCTGTTCTCCAAAGTGATTGCAGGGGCGTTTCTGACTGAACTGTGAAACACCCTGAGCTTCTAGAAAGAGAGGTGGGTTACGTAACACTCAGAACATGCAGCGATCCATTTCTTCATCCATCATTTCAACAATATTAAGTGCCTACTATGTACTAGGCACTGTCCTAGATGCTGGGGATTCAGTAACGAGCCAAACCTCACACCATCAGGGCCTTCAAGGAGCCCTTATCTGGTGCAAGGGTAGGTCTTAACTAAATAAGCCACAAATGCATGAATAATTATAAATAGAATAACATAAACAGGCCTTCACAGTGACCTCAACTCTGCTCTGGTGTACGGACAAGAGTGTCTGGAATGTTGGAGTTTTATTCTTATCTCTACCTTCTCCCTACAATAGAATTATACATCTGTGCCCTTTGCCGTACAACTTTGCAGTACATCCCACCCAGTAGAGTGGAGTATATTTGCCCATTCCATCGACTTTGGTCTTGGTTGTGTGACCTGTTTCCACCAATGATTCCATTTGGCCTATATTCATGGGCCAAAATGATAATGTGTCAGTTCTGAGCAGACGCTTTAAGAGGCATCTTGAATTTTTGCTTCCTTTTTGTTTTCCTGCCATCCACTGCAAGTAGCTGCTCCTCTTGGGCGTGAATCCTAGATTGAGGAGTAGACCTGAACCCCAGGCTAAGCAGCCAGGCTAGCTGGCCTGGTAGACCCACAGCCAGCCCACAGAAACACAAGCAAAAGAGCAAGATTTGTTGTTGTAAGTGTCTGAGATTTGAGGTTGTCACTGCAGCAAAAGCTGGCAGTCCATCAGTTTATGAATATTTACTGGGTACCTACTATATGCCGGCACTGGACTAGGGGCTGGGATTAAGTGGTTAGCAAAACTAGACACTGTTCTCATGAAAATCATAGACTATCCCTTACTTTTGTTTGGCTGACATTTTTTTTTCTCATTCTTTCTTTTTATTTCCTCCTTAAAGTGGGGCCAGCACCAAGAACATGTCTGGGATCTCAATGTTGTTTGGTCTGGTCTTGAGTTTCCAGCTCCCACCAACACCCCAACAATTTTTAGCCTCTCATGGGCTCCCAGAATGGAGATATCACCATCACATCTTCACTTCCAATGGCATGGAAAATCTGTCTCCCTTGGGAAAAAAGAGTTTCCTTGCCAGTGTCCAGGAATTGACAGATTGGAAACTACATATATTTTAAAATTCTGTCTTAAGTTATGAAAAACTTTCCAGTAATTTAGTGCCTTTAAGGTGTTTCATAGATGCAAGGAGAGCATGCCTTATGGCCTGGCTGTTTTCTGTCTGATCACAAGCATGCAAGATAGAGGCCTCGCCACCTTTGTTCCGTGCGGAGGAGAGCTCCCAAAGCTTTGACAGAGCTGATAGGGGCTCTGCTCAAAAGTGATCAACTTGTTCAAAAGTTGCAGCAAAGGATAGCAAAAGTGTTATGTACAAAATCTTCTTTAATCCTTCCAACACTCCTAAGGCGTAAATCTTAATTAAAAACATTTCTGAACATCTACCGTGTGCTAGACATTATTCCAGATTGTTAGGAACATATCATTAAACAAAACAGACAAAGATCTCTGCTCCTGTGGGCAGTGGAGACAGAAAAGACACAATTACAGTGTTAAATTAATTAAATAATATTTTAGAATATCAAAATTACTATGTAAAAAGAAAAAAGTATGACTAAGTACTATTATCTTCTTTGGAAATGGAGTACTAGTGTCAGACCTGGGTTCAAATCTCAACCTTGCCACTTAATACTAGGTGATCCTGGACAAGTTACTTAACTTCTCTGAGCCTCAGTTTCCTCATCTACACAACTGGGATGAAACCTCACTCGAAGTATATAGATAATGCAGGTAGAATGCTTACCACAGTCCCCGACCCACGGTAAGTGCTCAAAGATTGGTAACTGCGCCTGCTGTGAAGTCATAGCTGTTGCCTGCGATCTAAGGGGCATGGATTTGCATCCACATCTTTTATTTTAAGCTCTTAAATTTAGAAATAATTTCAAAATTACAGAAAAGTTGTAAGAATAAGAATGGTACAGAGAATGCTTATTATTACCATTATAGCTCGTTTGCACATGCTCTCCCTGTACACATATTGATATTTTTTTCTGAATCATCTAAGAATAAGTTACATAATTTATGATCCATTACCCCTAAATACTTCAGTGTGTATTTCATAAGAACAGGGATATTCTTTTACATAACCACAGTAAAGTTATGAACTTCAGTAAATTCAATATTGGCACAATAACTTTATGTAATCCACTGTCATGTTCCAATTTTGTCAATTGACCCAATAATGTCCTTTATAGCATTCTCCCAGATCTCGTGCAGGATCCAGTCTAGGATCAGGTATGTGTTTAATTGTCATGTCTCTTTAATCTCCTTTAACCTGGAAGCATTTCCACAGACTTTCTTCGTCTTTTACGACACTGACATTTTTGAAGAATACAGTCCTCACCCCCATCTTTTTCCCCCAGCAGAACGTTCTTTATTTGGGGCTTGTTTGATGTTTCCTTGTGATTAGATTCGAGTGCTGCATCCTCATCTGAAATACTACATAGGTGATGCTGGGTCCTTCTCGGGGTCTCGCATCTGGAGGCACGTGGCTTCCATCTGTGCCTCACTGGTGATGATAATTTTGATCACTTGGTCAAGGTGTGGTCCTGTTTCTTCACTGTACAGTTATTCTTTTTACTATGCAATTAATAAGCAAACTGTGGCATAGTAGTTTAAGATCACACAAAGATCCTACTCCTAATGAAAAGCCATTGATGATTCTTGTCTGAACCAATATCTAACATGATGGTTGCAAAATGCTGATTTTCCAACTCAAGCACGTCCTTCACCTTCACTAGTTGCATTTTACTGTAAACAAGATGACTCCCTTCTCCTCCATTTTATTTATTTAGTTCTTTATCTGGTTATTATTGGTATGGACTCATGGCTTTCTATTTTTTCAATGTTTCATAATTAATTACTGTAAATAGCTATTTTGGTTCTCAATTTGTCACTGATTTGGACTATGGCCCCTTCAAGCCGGTTCCTGTCCTTGTGATATACTTCCTTAGTTTCTGGCATAACAACATGTTCTGGGATCATCTTGTGCCTACCTCGCCCAGACTTGAAATCAGCCATTTCTCCAAGGAGCTCTGTGCAATAAGATCTTTTGGCTTCAATTTGAGGCTCTTTCTATTATACCACAGCTGGGTTAGCCCCACAAACCCCAAGGCTACATTTGTGGGATATTTATGGAAAGGTGCATCTCTGGGGTCCAGGATAATTTCTGGGGAGCAGTGGGAAACAAAGTTGATTAGAAAGCTGTCCAGAGAGCTAGGATTTTTTGTGGTAAGCAAATGGAAATCAAGGAAGGTTCCCGATCAAAATTCTCGATTGGAAATCCCAGTACAAAGAATGGGAAAGGGGTAGGCGTGAAGACTGATTTAGTAAAGATTGAATTTCTTAGCTGGAGACAGTCTGGACAAAGCAAATACATATACTTGATTTCCTTATATTGAATAAAAAGAAAATTATGTAAAACACCTCTCTCATCATTTCTTTGTGTAATATAGGAGCACAATGGCTAAGACAAATAAAACCAACAGAAATTGCAGTTTCATTTTTGTCCCTGTAACAACAATTTCTTCTGCCAACTTTTTTTTTTGGTCAGGACTGACTGCAAAGAATACAAGTAACTGTTTTGAGCCTCATCTGCTTTCTCTGGCTGCCCTCTAGTGGAAGGCAATTGAAATTATACAACGGCCTATAAACGGAGAGCTATAAACAGACAGGGAAAATAAAAAGCAACGAGGTGAATCAGGCGGTAAGATCACCTGTTAGAGCTAGAAGGGCTTGAAATATCTTTGTGTCCACTCCCTTATTTTGCAGAGGGGGGAAGCTCCTTGCCCAAAGTCATAAAGCTAATGGCAGAGCCAGAACACACACTGCTCCCTGGTATGCACCATCATTTTAAAGAAATCCTTGAAAACTTTTCTATGAAAAAAAAGTTAGCTCATTTGAATGTAGAAGAATCGATTTAAATTTTGTAATACTTTGTAATCCAATATATTTTTTCAGAACTTCATTTTTAGGAATGGAGAGGAGTCAGTAGTTATTCAAAAATACCATACACCCCATCTCATTCTCAATTTTCTTTTTTAAAGATAACCTTATTAAGATATATTTCGTATACTATAAGATTCATACAACAATTTGACAGCTACCATCATTCCTTTCAAAAACACAGGGATAAGCTCGTCTTTAACAGTCGAAAACTATCTATCATTTCCTTTTCTCCTTGAACATACAGTTCCATGCCACTTCTCCCAGATTTTTATCCTAATGTAATATATTTTTATTCTTGAAAGAGTTTATATTGATCATCCTGTCATGTTTCCTTGCAGCAAATGTCAGATACACATGATAAACTTGTATTTTTCATTTCCCGTGAACATAATGCACTAAATGTTAACTTTTCTTCTGAATCGAGTTAGCCTTTACAGTTCTAGCACTACCAGTCGGTCAACATAAATGTAACATTTTTAATCAATAATTTTTAAACACGAGGAGTAAATTTTTTTTGGAAATATAGCTCTAAATGAGGTGTATGGAGCCGTTTTTCAATTAGTTCATATTTCTGTGGATGGCTATTTCTTACTGCTAAAAGGAGACAGGGTTCAGCCTCAATTTTATTCCTCTTTTTCTTTTCTTTGTAGATATAAGCATTGAGAAGCCTTATTCACAAATTTAAGTAGATGAGAATTTTGTTATAAGTAATGCCATTCAATTCTTTGAACCCTTTCCAAGTATATAAAAAAATAGCAACCCTCTTATCAAAGTTATTTTCTTTATTCTTTTTTTAAAGATTTTATCTTTTTTCCTTTTTCTCCCCAAAGCCCCCCAGTACATAGTTGTATATTCTTTGTTGTGGGTCCTTCTAGTTGTGGCATGTGGGACGCTGCCTCAGTGTGGTTTGATGAGCAGTGTCATGTCCGCACCCAGGATTCGAACCAACGAAACACTGGGCCGCCTGCAGCAGAGTGCGCGAACTTAACCACTCGGCCACGGGGCCAGCCCCTCAAAGTTATTTTTTAATGGTTAGCTCACAGTTAGGTACTCCTGCAATTTCGTTGAAAGCAAAGAACTGGAAACCACTTGACTGGCAAGAAGATATGCTATCCCTTTATTGTACTCATGAATTTTCTCAGCCTCAACACCAGTACTTGGTTTGTCCCATGGAGGTTTTTTCTAGGGTGGACGAGAAGTATGATTTTCTTTTGTCTGTCAAGGGAGATACAGGTGACCTTGAAAGGGGAGGCAGGACAGGAGATTCTGCAGATTGCGTCTTCCTCAGGCAGATGGATTTTAGGAAATCTGAGAACATATGGAAGTGGAGGATCTGGAAATGGATTCCTTTAAAACTCTCTGTGCTATACATGTCTTGGAAAGTCTTCATGCACCCTTGCGGGTATGTGTACTTATCTTTAACTACAGCTGCTCCAACCCAGGGGTTCTCAAATTTTAGTGCTTATCAGAATTGCTTGATAAGTTTGTAAATATGCAAATCCTGGGGCCCCAGTTCCCTGTGATTCTGATTCAGGAGGTCTGGGGTTGGGCCCAGGACTCTGCATTCTAAGCACACCTCCTCCTCTCCCCCACCAGATGCAGGTTGTCTGTGCTTGACACTCAAGAAATCCCGGCTAGAATATAAGATGCAGAGGACAGCTGGCCTGTGGGCTGCAGGCATACACACATATGCAACCACCTATGGTCTTTTTTCCTTAGCTCAGGCTCCAGGGCAAGTCTCTGAATGAGGCTGAAGTAGCTGCCTCATGGGTTCTATGTGGCCACACGAGCCCTAGAGGAGTTAGCAAACCAATAGATGTTGATTACTGGCCAAATCTATCTCTAAACAGCCCCATCTCCATGCTCCCCACACCCTGCTCCTTCCTCACTGGGCAGATGGGCAGGCTCTCTGAGATTGCTCATGTGCCATGATTAGTCCACAGGCCAAAGAAGCGTTGTGTGTCTTACAGGAATGGCTGCAGGCAGTGGTGTGATGGTGCCAGCTTATAATACCGGTGAGAGGCAATCATTAAATTTGCAAGCTATTTGTTAAACAGAGTCATAATTGAAATTTAAATTACAAGATAAATTATAATAAAGACCAGGGTAATAAATACTCAAAACTCATCACTTCCTAATTATTTTCCTACCTTTTACTATTATATATTGATCTTGAGGGTCATTTACATCCACTGTATTTGTATGGTGGAAATACTATATAAAAGTGCCCTACTGCGTGTCCCTTCTCACTGGCAGCTTGAAATTGGCCATGGTGGGTATTCGCACAATGGAAACGGCAAATGCTACCAACTGGGGCTTCTTTTGGAGAGCCAATTGTTTAACCTTTACCAGCACACCCGTCAATGGTTGTGTGGTGTAGGCCCTGGGCAAATCCAAGGCTCCACTTGTCTACCTCTTGGCCTTTAACCAAATGAGTTAGCTGCTTGAACTTCCATTCCTAGCTCAGGGATTTTTTAACTTGAGGGTGCAAAACAATCTCCTAGGTAGTTGTTAAAAATGGATTCCTGCCTCCCTTCCCCTAGAGATTTTGATTCAGTGTGACCCAGAATTTTGCATGTTTAACAAGCTCTCAGGTGCTTCTGAGGAAGGGTGACTAACCAGACAGACCACAATTTGAGAGAAGTGAAAGGAGAGGACCTTGAAAGCGGAGAAACAAAATGGCCTGTTCTTGACATTAATGCATGAGAGTGAAATGCTTTCATGTAATTGTTTATAAGCTTAAAAGAAATCCTTTCCCTAATGGAGATGCAGGAAAGCTTGGCTGACTGAACGCAGCCTCTAATGGTTATTCCTTTGATTTAGTGAATGCCCATGTCAAGGCAAAAATCAAGCCAATGAAGTCACACATAATTTCTGATCTCTCTTTCATTACTTTAACCTTTTTCACACTGTGCTATGCACTGCAGCAGACTCAATTTAGACAGAACATTTGTTGAGCACCTCATACTTGCAAGGCCCTGTGATCAACTTTCATATACATTCTATGGGTGAAGTCAATCCATAATAATCAATGATGAAGTGGAATGATTCTTCTGTCTTCTGTATCTATTTCAACTTGATTCCCAGGGCTTTTTTTTTCTTCAGTTGAGCAATATTTATTCATCTGGCCATAAGAAATTCATTTGATTTAGGTATTTATTTTTCTGGATGCCTAAATAAGCTCAACTCCACTGTGAATATCTAGAGCATTCCAGACCAGGAGACTCATTTAGCGTTAAATTCGGTGATGTCTTAGTTTATACCACAACTTTAACACGCATGGTAACTTCATTAGCTCAATACAATCTAAAACACTATTTGTGCACGTCTTTTCCCTGCTCAGAGTAAAACCCAGATGCTTTAGCCTGGCAGTCAGAGGCCCTACACTCATCATTCAATGACCTCTGCAGCATATGCTCCACCATTTCCTGTTGATTCCCGGGGGTTTTCAGGCTTTCTGCCACCTTTCTTACCCATTGCCACCCATGTCTGTCCCAGCTGTTGCTGCCTCTGAGTCTGTCTGCATTCCTTCCACCTCATCCTTTGGGCTTCACTACTCCTGCTCTTGCACACACAGAGCTTCATTAAGACTCAGTGTGCCTTTCTTATCCAAAACGTATCTTCCAGAAGATTCTTCTGATTATGGATTCTGACTTACCAAGGCAAGATTCAATTTAAGTTCTCTTTGGACATTATTTTAATAAATTTTACTCATATTCAACATTTTTAGAAAACAGGTTCAGTTCTAGTTTGCACTGCTTTACTAAATATTTTGTAAGTAGGTTAGATTCACTATGGTTCACTAAAACAGGTGTGAGTTCTGTTTGGGGGTTCAGCAGATTAGCACAGCTCATTCCTGCGTTTTGGTTCCTTCTCTGTTTGGTGTGGTCCCAGGAGAAGCAAAGCACTGCCAGCCGCCAACTGCTGCAATATTCCTCCCCTCCCCCAACCAGGGATGGTGAAAATCTAAGGCTTTTGGTTCTCCTAGCAATTTTAAGTTATGCTTTGGTCTTCTTATCCAGATAATGAATAATATGCACTGCAATATTTTAAATGTTGAGTACCACCCAGAGGAGACAATATTTACCGATCCAGGTGTTTTGGGGAAAAAACCTTAGGGAAGATGCTTCTCAATATACTGACTTGGGGCATGCTCAGTTGTAATTAGAAATTCTAGGGGTAGAACTCAGTCACTGATTTGGCCATTCTGGTGCCGCAGAAGTTATAATGTCAGCATGAGTGTAAAGACATTAACAGCACAAATCTTAGCCTTAGTTCCTAGTTGCCACGGGCCCAATACAGCCAGCCTCGGGAGCAGCTGAACTTACTGCAGTGTAGCTCTCAGGGATGCTCCGATTGGGACCCCTGTGTCTGCCTCTGGTAGTTTTGGTTATTGTTGGGATTAAGCTGTGAGTCACCAATTTATTATCATCAACTTGGTCTAACATTCCATAAAGCAGAGGTAAGTAACCTTGACACAACCAGGAATACACTAGGCAAAAATGTAAGGTCCATGGAATTTGTTTTGGGGTTTTCCCATCTTCCATATCTGCTTCCCTTTTTTCCTTCTTAGTACCTTCCAACATTTTTCCAGTGCTTTATTTTCTTTATATTTAGCTATTAGTATATGCCAAATGATAAGGAAAATTAACTGATACCAGCTTAATTAGTTATTCCTTCCCAGGGTGAAAAACCTTCAAGACCCAAACAAATGAAGCTATGGAAGTGTAATAAAGCCAGAGGAGTTGATACACTTGGGTGTGGTGGCTAGCCTTATAGACGTGGGGAAAGGCGAGCCAACTCTGTTACCCACCCCCCTTTCTCCTGCCAGTCAATTCTATTGCCAGGAATCCCATCTCTGGAAGTGAGCTCCCAGGCTTGACTTCAACAGACTTCACATGGCTATGACTTAGCTGGGGACATAATCTGCAAGTGCCTTGCATATCACAGGTCCTTTATAATATCTGGTGAGCAAAAAAGAAAGAGGGTAGAGGCTGGCCCGGTGGTGTGGTGGTTAAGTTTGCATGCTCCGCTTTGGCAGCCCAGGGTTCGCTAGTTTGGATGCCAGGTGTGGACCCACACATCCCTTACCAGGGCATGCTGTGGCAGCGTTGCATACGTAAAGTAGAGGAAGATGGGCACAGATGTTAGCTCAGGGTGAAGCTTCCTCAGCAAAACGAGGATTGGCGGCAGATGTTAGCTCAGGGCTAATCTTCCTCATCAAAAAAAGAAAGAAAGAAAGAAAGAAAAAAAGAAAGAAAGAAAGTGGGTAAATCCTTAGCTGCACTGCCTCTGAAGGAATGCTGAGGGGCAGATGGACCATCAGAGTTAGAAAGCATCTTAATCTAAATACCTCATTTTATAAGGCTCTCAGAGAATTACTTAACTTTCCTGAAGTCACAAGGCTACCAGAGCCAAGACTACAAACCGGGGCTCCCAATTCCTGCGCAGAAGATTTTTACTATCCGTTATACTGTTTATCCTTAAGAGTTCATGCTTTATACTTTCATTTTAAGGATCTACCATTTTAAGTGAATAAGTAGAAATTTTTTTTTTTTTTGAGGAAGATTAGCCCTGAGCTAACATCTTCTGCCAATCCTCCTCTTTTTGCTGAGGGAAGACTGGCCCTGAGCCAACATCCGTGCCCATCTTCCTCCATTTTATATGTGGGACACCTGCCACAGCATGGCTTGATAAGCAGTGCATAGGTCCATGCCCAGGATCTGAATGAACCGGTGAACCCTGGGCCGCTGAAGTAGAGTGTGCAAACTTAACCGCTGCACCACTGGGCCGGTCCCAATAAGTAGAAATGCTGACAAAAATATTTACCTCTACTTTTCTCATTTTTATTCATAATAATAAAATACAGGTATACCCTGAATGTTCAAATGATTGCTTACATTGTGTCCATATGATGAACATTTATGCACCACGAAGAAATATAAACGCTGTCCATGATATATAGCATAAATATTATTTAAATTATCTTGTATAATCATATAAGCTCTTTAAAATATACATATGCATTAAAAATAAAGTTAAATACACTAAAATATTAAGACTGGTTATCTCCAAACTACAGTATGATAATTATTTCTTATTTATACTTTTTGGTATATGTCAAGTTTTCTACAATGAGCAAGTATTAAAGCAAAATAAATAATATTTTAAATTAAAAGGGATTTCTCAGGGCCAGCCCTGTGGCACAGTGGTTAAGTTGGCACAGTCTGCTTCAGCAGCCTGGGGTTCGCCGGTTTGGATCCCGGGTGCAGACCTATGCACCATTTGTGAAGCTATGCTGTGGCAGGCATCCCACATATAAAGTAGAGGAAGATGGGCACAGTTGTTAGCTCAGGGCCAGTCTTCCTTGGCAAAAAAGAGGAGGATTGGAAGCAGATATTAGCTCATGGCCAATCTTCCTCAAAAATAAATTAAATAAATAAATAAAAGGAATTTCTCATGAATTTGTGTCAGCTTATAGATCAAGTATGCCAGCAACTGAATTTTCTCTATGCCTAACCCTTGCTACTAGTCCAAGCCAGCAATCAGCATATATATAAACCCAACTCGGCTCCTACAAATGCTACTCCAAAGGTAATATTTTGCATGTAAATAATCCTTAAGTCATGGTTTCTCTATAGCTTTTCACCAAATCCTCCTAAGATTTAGGTTTCCCACAAAAGTGGAAGTTGAATAAATGTGTAACAGATCCTCACATTGCTTCTGCCCTTGCATTAATTTGAAGAGGCTTAATTAACAAGTTCTAATAGTGGGGAAAGCTTTCTATTAATGGTGTGCTGATTTGTGAACTTTGAAGGAAAGGGCTTATCTTTCTATTCTTTACAGTACTTAGTATGGTAGAAACTTAGGAAATATGCAATAAAATGATTTAAATCATAATTGTAACTGCTTAATGATTTCTGAGATCTGAAGCATATTGTAAATGGTTCAAGGCAATCCAGGTGATTCTCTGAAAATCATTTGCTTTGAAATTATTCCTATGTTGATTTAGCCTCAACCAGCTGCTTCAAACTTGGTTCTCATAGGCTTTTCAAATTCTGATAAGCTCTTCAGAGGTACATCAAAAATATTTTTAGAAATTAGGGTTAATTTTCCCATTAGATTCCAAATGCTTTTGCAGAACTTGACAAGCTGATCCTAAAATTCATACGGAAATGCAAGCAACTTAGAATAGCTAAAACAATTTTTTAAAAAGATTTTTATTTTTCCTTTTTCTCCCCAAAGCCCCCCGGAGACATAGTTGTGTATTTTAAGTTGTGGGTCCTTCCAGTTGTGGCATGTGGGATGCTGCCTCAGCAGGGCTTGATGAGTGGTGCCATGTTGGTGCCCAGGATCCGAACTGGGGAAACCCTGGGCTGCTGAAGCGGAATGCGTGAACTTAACCACTCGGCCACGCGGTCGGCCCCACTAAAACAATTTTGAAAAGGAAGAACAAAAATGAAGGACTCATAGTTCCCAATTTCAAAAGTTATTACACAAGTGCACTAATCAAGACAGTCTGATACTGGCTTATGGATAGGCACAGAGATCAATGGAATAGTACTAAGAGTCCAGAAACAAGCCCTTACATTTTGGTCAAGTGATTTTCTACAAGGATGCCAAGACAATTCAACAGGAAAAGAATAATCTTTTCAAGAAATGGTGCTGGAACAATTGGATATCCACATGCAAAAAAACAAAGTTGGACTCCTTTCTTACACCATGCATAAAAATTAACTCAAAAAACAGTGGTGGCCCTGTGGCCGAGTGGTTAAATTCGTGCACTCTGCTGCGGCGGCCCAGGGTTTCACTTGTTCGGATCCTGGGCGAGGACATGGCACTGCTCATCAGGCCATGCTGAGGTGGCGTCCCACATGCCACAACTAGAAGGACTGACAACTAAAATATACAACTATGTACTGGGAGGATTTGGGGAGAAAAAGCAAAAAAAAAATTAACTCAAAATGGATCATAGACCTAAATATAAGAGCTAAAACTGTAAGACTCTTAGAATAAAACTTAGAAGTAAATCTCTGTGACCTTGGATTACACAATGGTGTGCTAGATATGACACCAAAAGTAAGAACAAAAGAAAAAATAGATACATAAAAATTAAAAATATTTGTGCTTTAAAGAACACATCAAGAAAGTGAGAAGACAACTTATAGAATTGGAGAATATATTTACAAATCATCTATCTGATAAGGATTTGTATACAGAATATGTAAAGTACCCTTACAACTCAATAACAAAAAATGGACAAAAGATTTGAAAAGACATTTCTCCAAAGACATACAAATGGAGAGGAGGCACATGAGAAGATGCTCAACATCATTAGTGTTTGCAAAATGCAAATCAAAACCACAAGGACAATGGACTTCACACCCACTAGGATGGCTATAATAAAAAAATGGACAATAACAAGTGTTGATGAAGATGTGGAGAAATTGGAACCCTCATACATTGCTGGTGGAAATGAAAATGGCACAGCCACTGTAGAAAACAGCTTGGCAGTGCACAAATGTTCAGAACATCATTATTTATAATAAAGATGGGAAACAACACAACTGTCCATTAACTGATGAATAAACAAAATGTACAATGGAATATTATTTAGAAATGAAATGGAATGAAGTACTGACATATGATACAACATGGGTGAACCTTGAGAATATTAAGCTAAATGAAAGCCAGGGACAAAAGGGAACATACTGTATGCTTCTATTCATATGAAATGTCCAGACAGAAATTAGGTTAGTGAGGCTGGGGCTGGGTGAAGGGAAATGGGAAGCAGGAAGTAATTGCTAAGGGGTACAGAATCTTTTTGGAGTGATGAAAATGTTCTAAACTTGGTGGTGACGGTTACACAACTAAGACCACTGAATTGTACACTTCAAATGGGTCAATTTTACAGTATGTGAATTATATATCAATAAAGATGTTTAAAAGGTGTTATACAGTGCATGTGAAGGAACGAGTTTGGATTTTAGACACAAGTATCTGTTTTATGTCTAAACATTATACATATATATAAACTTAGAAGCTTTGATGGTCTAAGCCGTCAATTTGCTTCATCTTTGAGCTTGTCTGGTTTAGATGTATTTCATGTATAACCCTAAACACAGGGCCCGAGAAAACCTAGCCATAGGCTGAGTAATTAATTTTAGTATTTCCAATTCCCGTTTCCTGTTACTACAGTTTTATCACTTTTTAGATTTATTTTAAATAAAATGACTGTCGGAGGGGTGTTATGGACTGAATTGTGTTGCCTCAAAATTCACATGTCGAAGCCCTAACCCCCAGCGCCTCAGCATGTGACTATATTTGGAGACAGGGCCTTTACAGAGGTGATGAAAACGAGGCCTTAAGGTGGAACTTAATCCAATCTGACTTGTGTCCTTATATGAGAGATTAGGACACACAGAGATACCAGCAGCACACGTACACAGAGGGATGACCCTGTGAGGTGCAGAAAGGGTGGCCATCTGCAAGCCAAGGAGAGGCCTCAGAGGAAATCAAACCTGCCGGCATCTTGATCTTGGACTTCCAGCCTCCAGAGTTGTGAGAAAATGAATTTCTGTTATTGAAGCCACACAGTCTGTGCTATTTTCGTATGGCAGCCCTAGCAAACTAACGCAGGCAGACTCATTACAACCAAGTTACGGGGCTGTCAGGCTAGCATCTATAATGATCCACAGCATGAATCCCAATGACCACTTTACTCAACTTTCAGAGTGTCTGTTAGAATGGCTCTACCTCCATGTCTTTCATCAGGAGAGAAAAGTTATTCATAAATAAATTAGAAACGACTTTTCTTTGAGAATGGACTCCATATCTTCCAATGAATTACTAATTCCTTAAGATGTCAACAAATTTTGTGTATTCTCAATGAAGTCTGCTTTTTGATAACTGAGAATACTGCTTATATACAAGCAAGGGGAATCAATACCTGCTTGCATGCTGAAGTAGTGAATTGGGTTTGCAGTCAACCCAACTTTTTTTTTTTTTTCTGCTTTTTCTCCCCAAATCCCCCCGGTACATAGTTGTATATCTTAGTTGCAGTTCCTTCTAGTTGTGGTATGTGGTACGCTGCCTCACCATGGCCTGACGAGAGGTGCCATGTCTGTGCCCAGGATTCGAACTGGCGAAACCCTGGGCCGCCGCAGCAGAGTGCGTGAACTTAACCACTCGGCCACGGGGCCAGCCCCCAACTAGTTAACCCAACATTTTATAAATAGCTTGACATTAAAATCAGAGAAGACAACCCACTTAATCATGTAAACATAGAGTCTGGATGGAATCATCATGCTTATGTTTATCCTTTAGACTCCTTCAAGGTCTTGACACAGACTAAGCAACTGACGTTTGCTGAATGAATGAAGCCTCAGCGCAGCAACAGGACAGAATGGTAAAACTGCTTTAGGATAATGCTATGCCATCTGAAAGCAAGGCAGGAAGCTGTCTACAAAAGAATGCCACTGCTTACTAACCAAATAAGTATGGCTCTGCACATCATCAAATCCCAACAGATTCTATGGATAATTTAAGTGAATCTAATATTAAAAAGGAAATACGGGTGGGGAAAAAAGGATGCTGACCTAAGAAATTTTGGAAAATAGTGTTTTTACTGGAAACTGACACCAAAGACAAAGGACGACAGGTACAAACTGTACTCTAGGTGGTAAAGGTGTTTCTCACGGGGATATAGGGAAGCAATTCTGAAACTGCTGAGTATGTTATGTTGGGATTGAACAAATAATAGACAGTAAATGGTGGAAGTCAGTTTTCTCATTGTTGGAGAAGGAGGTTATTGACAAGCAAGAGGAGAAAGCTAGAATGATCCATGTGTTAATAGATTAGTCAGACATCAGTAAGGACTCATTTCATTTAATATAGAGATGGTTACACAGAAATATTTATAGATGTGTATATATAAAGAGATTAGTATACATGCATATATTTCTTTGCTCTGACAGCTGAGAGCGCGTTAGAGAAATGACACCTCAGCAGCAATGAGCACATCTACCACTGAGACCTTGATTTATAATACCCATTTCCAGTAAAAGGAACTTGGGGGGCTGGCCCTAGGCCGAGTGGTTGGGTTCGCGCGCCCCGCTTCGGCGGCTCAGGGTTTCGCTGGTTCGGATCCTGGGCGTGGACACGGCACTGCTCATCAAGACATGCTGGGGTGGCATCCCACATGCCACAACTGGAAGGACCCACAGCTAAAAATATACAATTATGTACTGGGGGGCTTTGGGGAGAAAAAGGAAAAATAAAATCTTTAAAAAAACAAAAAGGAACCAGAGCTCCTTGGATAAATGGCTGATTCTAGGGCTGGACTAGGAACTATACAAGATGAGCCACGAGCATCTTAGAGTGACAGTAAAGTGTTCAAAAAAAAAAAGGTGGCAGCATGTCAAAAGGACACAAAAGCCAACTTGAAAGAACTCTCAAAGGCTAAAACTGGAATAAACAGAACAACAAAATAATGCAGCATTGGATTATAACTCAAAGTATAAAATAAATACACCTAAGTCCAAGCCGACGTAAATAAATGGCTGAATAAATAAATAAATGAGGGAGAAGAGACCTATCTGCTGTAAAGAGCAATTCCAAATTAAGTTATATGGATATTTGCCCCTTAAGGCGGTGGGCCTTAACTCCTCCCCACTCCTTGGGTTTGACCTGTGCTTAGTGACTCACTTTCAAAGAGCAGATTTATGGAACAGGAGAAAAAGTAACTTTACAGTGGAGAAACCTAACAAACACTCCTCAGCTAGGTGATGAGTCATGGTGACAGTATGTATCCTTGATGTGAAGTAAAAAACAAGTCACCTCTGTGGTTTTCCTCCCCAAAGTCCATAACCCTGGCTGAATCATGAGAAAAACATTGGACGAACCCAAATTGAGGTACATTTGACAAAATATTTGACCAGTACTCCTCAAAACTGTCGGGGTCTACAAAAGCATGGGAAGTATGAGAAACTGTCATGGCTAAGAGGGGCCTAAGGAGACCTGATGATTACCAACATGTCATACCCTGGATGGGATCCCAGAACAGAAGAACACTAGGTAAAAACTAGTGAAATCTGAATAAAGTACGGAGTTTAGTTAACAGTAATGTACCAGTGTTGGTTCCTTAAAGTGAAAATGTACCACAGTAATGTCAGATGTTAACAACAGGGGAAAGTGGTGCAGGGGTTATGTGAACTCTTGGCAAACTTTTCTGAAAATCTAAAACTATTATAAAAAGTTTACTTAAATCAAGAAAGCATAATATGCCTCAGTATATCCTGGACTGGATCTTGGAACTGAAAAAGGACACTGGTGGAAAATTGGTACAATCTGAATAAAGTCTTGAGTTTACTTAATAGCATGCACCAGAGTTGGTTTCTTTAGTTTCGACAAATGTACCACAGTAATGTAAGGTATTAACATTAGAGGAAACTGGGTATGGAGTACATGGGAACTCACTGTATTTTCTTTGCAACTTTTCTGTAAATCTAGTTGTTCCAAAATAAAAATTTTATTTAAAAAATGGAATGGAGGGTAGCTGGATGCACAAGCAAACTCGATCTGTTTGGACCACCCTAGATAACCTGTATGATGGCATTTGATTTGTTTGGGACTCTGTAGTCAATCTCTCCCCTCATCGCCACACTGTCTCCCATGCTGGCCCTGCTGTATTGGCCTGAATGCATTTCACATGCATGGATCTATACCAGAAAAGCGGCTGTGGGTAACAGGGGAAGGGATCCCCAGGAGACTAGATGACTCAAATTTAGAGAACAAAACAAAACAAAATGGGCCAAGCTTCAGAAATGAAGGGAACAGGTGAGCAGGTGGGGGGAAGGGGTCTGTTAAGCAGGAGTTAGCTCAGAACAGAAGACAGTTAAGATTTTTTGGGAAATAAGACAATGATTCTAGGCTGGGAGAAGGCCGGAGACCAGCGAAAATGACGACACAGTCGGTACTCCATTTTCTCGGCCTTACCTATGGCCTACTCATAAACTCTTTCACCCATATTATCTTTGCTGCTTGTAATATTAGATGAACAAAGATTGGTCTGAGAATCAAGTGCCTGCCAAGAGTTACTAGGAAGGGTAGAACAGACAGGGGTTAGGGTGAGAAGGGACATTTCTAGGGCCATAGCCACAAGACCGTTCCAAGCCTCTTACTTGTTTCTGTGGCCATCTTCTCCACCAGACTGTGAGCTCTTCTGGCACAGGGCTGTTGGCTTATCCTTCTCTAGTCCCAGCAGTGCATAGTAAGGTGTTCAGAAAACATCTGCTTAATGGATAAGTAAGGCAGCAAGCCAGAAACCAGTGAGATTGGGAATGCTTTTCCTTCAGAAACTTATGGGGAAACACTAAGTCTCAAATATGTCTTTACCTTGAATCCCCATAACATTTAAGGTATTTAAAAATATTCTGATGCTTTCTTCACATCAGTGGGAAGATCTGGCCTCTGACTCTCATAATTACACAACTGAAATCGGAATTTGGAGGATGGTGTATTAATGTTAAACATATATTTCTAAGAAGAAAAAGCCACTGCCCAGCTGTATAATTTGAGGATCAGAGAAAATAGCATGCTAAATTATGTTAGGTCAATATTTTAATTCCAATTAAGGTAAACAAGACAGGTGAAAAAAGGCTCAATATGACTCTTCAAAGAGCTTTTAATGAAATGTGGTTTTAAGCCTTTTCTTCTAGCACAGTGGTTCTCAGCTTGCCACACCAGGCCCATGATGAAATTTTCACCATAGGAGAAATTGGAAAATAACAGAATACGGTTACTGTTTTAAAAGCTGGGTTTATTCACTTTAATAGACTGTCCATTGCTCTAAGATGATAAGATTCTGCTTGACTTTTTTTTTAGTATTAAAATGTTCTCTTTTATGAAGAGGTGATAGCAGATGATGGCAGTTTAAAAAAGTGTCGAGTTGGCAAAAAAATGTTGGTGCCCTATGTTGATCCCTAAAATGCTATTCGTCTATGAAATTCCAATGTTAGAAAGCACTTCCATATCCTTTTCTCTTTTTGTTCTAGGCTGGCACTCAGGGATTCGGGAGAGGCAGTAAGAAATGTACATTTGTTGACTACACCTACTGGTTAGGCACCAAGCTTTACATATACACTATTTCTCAGTAAATCTTTACAATTTCAGTCAGATGTTCTCATATTACAGATAAGGAAATGGAAATTAATATAGGGTAAATAATTTGCCCAAGGAATATGCTAACAGAGGGAACCAAACCCAAGTTTACCTGATTCTGGAATCTGTGCTCTTTCCTATAATACCACACTACTTATTAGAGTGAGTCTCTAATACTCATTTTAGGGAAGGATATTGTTCAATTTTTCTTTGCACACATCTTAATGTTACCTTTCAAATTCACTTTCTAACTTGTAACTGTAGTATATTTATATAGTGACAGCAAACATTTAAAAAACTAAACTTAGAAGTGTCAGTATTCTCTTAAGCTTGCATCCCAACTATTTTTGCCTTTTTGTCCAAGAAACCACATAAAACCTATCAGGAAATATTCACATGGCAACGCCTTGATTATCTGCAGTTGAAATGACCAGCACCACAGCACACAAGTCCTTGGGCAGAAGTCATTGAAAGCTAAGCTGCCTCAAAGAATTAAAGACATCAAGTTCTGGGGCTGGCCAGGTGGCACAGCGGTTAAGTGCGTACGTTCTGCTTTGGTGGCCTGGGGTTCGCCAGTTTTGATCCCAGGTGCGGACACGGCACGGCTTGGCAAGCCATGCTGTGGTAGGTGTCCCACATATAAAGTAGAGGAAGATGGAAAGAGTAAAGACGGATGTTAGCTCAGGGCCAGTCTTCCTCAGCAAAAGAGGAGGATTGGTGGCAGATGTTAGCTCAGGGCTAATCTTCCTCAAAAAAAAAAAAAAAAAAAAAAAGACATCAAGTTCTTTGAAACACTAGACCAATCACACTGTCTCCTAGACCCTGAGACTAAAGAAACTGGTTGGGGGGCTGACCCTGTGGCCGAGTGGTTAAGTTTGCACGCTCTGCTTCAGCGGCCCAGGGTTTCGCCAGTTCGGATCCTGGGCGCGGACATGGCACTGCTCATCAGGCCATGATGAGGTGGTGTCCCACATGCCACAACTACAAGGACCCACAACTAAAATATACAACTATGTACTGAGAGGATTTGAGGAGAAAAAGCAGAGGACAAAAAAAGAAACTGGTTAGTTAGAAAGCTAATTGCCTAACAGCTTCATCTATGGTGTAGAGTACAGAAGAGTGAGCAGAGAGATGGGGAGAGGCGAGAGGAGAGGAAGGAGAGAGCACAGCACTGGCAAGAGGAAGAAAGCAGCATGGGGTAAAACCAAGGCAAACAGTATGCGATGAACTAGAAAATCCAGAATACTCCCAAACCATGCAGGATTAACAAGGCTATGACTGTGGCTCCCCAGCTTCTGGCTTACACACTGAAAACAAATGCAGTCAGGAACATATAAAGCATATAGAGGAACTCTTAGCAGTGTTCATTTTAGAACTAGAATTTAAATTTCTTTTCCTTAGAGGTATGTAGCTAATGCATTATAATTTAGGGGTCCAAAATTTGATCTTCTGCTTGCTAAAAATCACATTATAAAACAAGACTTTGTTTTTCCTACACTCCTCAATTTACTGAAGTTATTTGAAAACAAAGTCACATGTTTAACAAGTGTTGGCGACCAACTTTTAATAATACATATTTAATTTTCAGAAACATATGCTAACCATCAACAACATGATCAGGGCTCTATTGCCCCAGATGTTATTTCATTGGTACATCATATCAATATTTACAGAGGCTTTCAAATTCAACAACACAAAACAAAACAGCTTAATTTTTAAAACTACAATGCTTTAAAAAAATGTAAACAGTTCAATTTTACATTATCGTAAAAAAGAAGACTCACTCCTTAATGCGGCTTAATTTTTTTTAAGTGAGCAAAGCCTGGTGCTCATGGATAAAGAATGAAAAGAATTCTTTACATAGAAACATTGTGCTCCAGTGTGGCAAAAAAAGAGAAATTATATATACACATACAAAGAAAAGATTCTTAAGTCCACAATTTAGACCACAAAAAAAAAATCTTGTCCCTAAATTGAGAAATTTATAAAAACCATTTACACATGGTTTTTGACCTACTGAAAACCTATATAACATTTTCAAAACAATAACTCAGTCAAAATATACCACTTTCCTTAAAAATGGAATTTTGTGCAAAAGAAACTGTTTAAGCTAGAAACGAGACTCCCCCCCAAATAAGAGGCCAAAAGAGCCACTGAAATAACTTAACTCTGTTAGATTTAGTGCATGTAACCAAAAGGCACACACATGTGATTAATATATTAATATATTTTCATGCAGAAACCTTGCATGTTCACAATTATATAACAAAAACACAAACGTAACAAAACGTAAAGCCTAATGTTTGGCAATGTTATTCTAGCCATATTCCTTTCTAGTCTATCAGTCCAGCGTTTACTAGACCATTAACATTGCCTCTCAAAAAATATATTATATTTGAACAACTTCCAATAAAAATTAAAAAAAGGATGTTAGCCTAAAACACTATAGTATTTTTTTTCAGTTCTGATACGTATAGAAACTTACTGATAGGTTTATTTTAAATGTCATTTCAAATTAAGATACATTTTTCCTTTTGTTAATAAACACTTTGATTGCTCCAGTGAAGTCAGCAGAGAGAAGAACTTCTGTGTTATCTGTCTTCATAATACCTTAAAAGCATAAAAAGAATAGTTTTTAGTTGATTTTAAAGGAATATGAAGCCTACTGCCACTTATCACACGTCCATGACCCTCCACACCTTTGGGGTGGAAGATCCTCTCCAAACCTTTCCAGTCTCTTTTCTGGCTCGCCTCTGTAATCCCTCCATCCTCCTGGACCTCTCCTCTCTGAGGCTCACCTCCACTTACCTTGTCTTAGCTGGTCTTTCCCTGGCCTGGGGAGATTACAGTCCCTCGGCGCTAGGATGCCTGGATTTACTCCCAGGCAGCCTAGGCCTCTGAGTTGTTTAACGCTTCATTTCGTGGCAAGAGGCTAGTGTGTTATTCAGCCCCAGGACTGGGAGTGCTGGCAGGATGGGATCAGCTGGGCAAGTCTATTGCTAACAGGGTTCTCTAACGAGGTTGACCGTAAGGTTTATCATACAGGAGACATACTGAACCTGCCATGAAACGAAGTACACTTGATCGCTCTGTGAATGCCGACAGCACCTTTCACCTGTACAATCCACACTGAGAGCTATGTAGCTATGCTGAATGACAAAAATGCTTACCTCTTACATTTGCCAGTAAAAGCACTTAACAAAACTCAGTGTTAACTAACTCTATTATGCTTAGGCAAAAACTGTAGATTTAAGAAGTACTGATTAGTAAGGAAGGAACTTTTTTTTCCAACTTTTAACTGGAAAGTTGTGTACAGAATGAGTTAGAAAAAATGACTTCACTTAGATTTGCTAACACCATATCCTAAGCCTTTGAACATTCCTCACCAGCCTTTTGGCATATCTCAAAGTAGTGTTATACAGCAGAAGCAGCAGCAAAGGACTCAGGGATATGAGAAAGGCTGGAGAAGAAAATGCTTTATAAGATACAAGAATAATGAAGATGATAATGATAATATCTACTATAAGCCAGGCATTTTGCTGGGCACTGTACATATGTTATCTTTAATTCTTATCACAACCTTGTAAACTAGGTATTATCACCATACGAGGAAAACTGAAGCTCAAATTGCCAAGTATGTCAGGAATATAGGGGGCAGTTATATCTGTTTTATGACCTCATACGCTGGGTTTAAGAGTTTATTCTTAGATTATACCTAGATAAGAACAAAACAGCAAATACAAATCTGAGTATGATCCATTAAAAGTTGTTCATCTTTGCCACCAAAATTTTTCTTCATGGACAGAAGAGTGTATTTAGTGTAGTGTATAGTGCAAATAATACCACAAGGGAAATTACTTGAGAGTAAATGAAATAAAAATACTTGAGAACTTCTAAGCATTCAAATACTTTTAAAAGCACCTTTTGTACATTTTATCTGTTGTGGCTTTACAACTCTCTTAAAGGCCTGGTTATAGTCTCTAAAGTGAGAGAAAACATTTAATAAACTATTCTGCAGTTGATTTTAATAATACAAACTTGTTTTCATTAATATCTGATCCAAATTTACATGGTTTTATCATACTCTTAAGGACTAACAGGGACCATTTTTATATAATTGACACTCAATACTACTTGACGCTTTCTTTCCACTTCTCAATCTGAGCATTTTATATAACTGGAATTATTATTCATTCTCAAAGCATATACTGCAAATGACAAGAAATTACAGGCTTGTAAACAGCTATCTATGAAAAGCTGTAAATTTGTGCAAAGTAGAAAAACAACATTGCTTTCATTTTGGTTTAATTCATTTATTCAGCAAATGTTTATTAAGCACCTACTATATGCAGGCAAGCACCGTGCTAGGCACTGGCACTAGAACAATGTATAAGACACAGAAAGTCTCTGTCCTCACAGATATTACAGTCTAGTAGAAGAGACAGAGAATACATTTTGTATTTGTATGTCTTGTTTGTGTTTCTCCAAGGAGAATGGTTTCCCATAAAAAAAACTATGAACTTTCAAAATTTTCATTTTTAATTCTCCGGTGAATTTCAAAGAAGTAAAACTTGCAAGAACAATGTTACTGAAATGTTCAGAAATGGATATCTGACAACCATTACGTTGTAAAGAAGAAAGAAGTATTCTTCATTCTCATGAAAAGCTCTCAATACCTGACTAGATCAACCAGGCTACAAAAATGCAGGACAATAAAACATGAGTACCCACCAGAAGGCATGGTATCCAAAACTTCAGCATCTTCACTTTTATCATTCCCTTCTGATTTCTCAGATTGTACATCCAAAGACAACATCAAACTTGGGTTTGGAGCAAAGATGGCCGATGTCACAACTGCATTATGTGCTGCGAAAAAACATTTACTTCAGGAGAACGAATAAATTTGATTCCAAACATCAAGACAAAAAGTATAATATGCAAAAAGTATACCAGTGTATGTTATATGCAAATATCTTTTAAAACTAACATATAACTAAGAACTATTTAAAATCCAAAAATATTTTCTAAAAAAAAAAATACCACATACAAGTTCTGACATTCTGTGACCCCTCAAATTTTAGACAAGTGTAAGTTCTTCCTTGGTATAGAAAAATCAAACAAAACCAAATACAAAGCAAAAGCAGTGATAACTGCCAAACTCTCTCTCTGAAATACTGCTTCTACACAGTTACTTTTAGTACATCTCCACTTTGATTTTATTCACTTATAAGATACACAAAAGTGGGCATTTACTTACCTTTAATACCTTCCCAAAAGTCATTCCGATCTCTTCTGACTGAAGTAAACTTGCTTAGGTCATGGTAAGTACTCCAGATATAAACATACTTATCTTCTGAGCCACTAACAAGGTAACTAAAATCATGGCTAAATTTGGGGAAGAAAGAAAAAAACAATCAAAGTTCTGGGGTTTTTTTGGTTTCTTTCTATCAGTGCTTCCTACTTTAAAACACCTAAGAAGACACCCGAGAGAGCTTGTTGAAATACAGACTCCTAGTTTCACTCCAGAGGTTCTAAATATGTAGGTTTGACGTGGGGGCCATTGGCATTAGTATTTTCATCAAAGATCTAGGTAACTGCTGCTGGTTAACCCACACTGGGAGGAATGCCTACTTAAAAGATGAATGAGAGAAGCAGAGTACCTTACCAATTAAATTATTGGATAACTACTGGGTAATTCAAGAAGAAAGAACTGACAAGAAAAGAGCTGAAAGAAAGAGGACTAGAAGGAAGAAGAGGAAGGTATTCCAGGAGAGCCTCCAGACCCCAAATTAAGAGTTCAAATAATAATGATATGTAAAGGTATAAATACAGGACACTGTACTTTAGGGCGTTAAAATGCTTTATTAGCTTCTGTACCTAAAAGGATCATGACCATGGGTGGGGTGGGTGGTGGCGGGGTAAACCTCCTCTTAAAAAACTTACATAAAAGTACAAAAGCACAAATTCTGGAGCTAGGAGTCTTCTAATCCTGGCTCTGCAAGTCCCAGTGTGATGCTAGGCAAATTACTTAATTTTCTGGGTCTTGGTTCCTTCATCTGCAGAACAGGGGCAATTCTAACTCTATCTACCAAACAGGTGAGTACAGTAAGTACTGCAGGATTGATATATGCCATACAAGTTGTAAAAGTGCAAAGGAACTAAAAACATCATATAAACATAAGGCATAGATTAATGGAAAAACGGGAGTAAAGTCGAAATGTTCTCTCCTTTGGGAATTCCTCATTGCTAATTTACCTGAAACTTGCTTTGATCTGGCTGCTGCTGTTGACATAACCCTTATACTTCATGGACAGTGACAAATCTCTAAGATCATACAGTCGTATTCTGGAGTCATTTGAGGTTACCAGTATCTAAAAATAAATCAAAGGAAAAGTTAAAAATACCACCTTTTATCTAAGTTAAGGTATAACCAAAACAAAGTGTTACACACATAGAGAACATACTTCAAAACTAGAATAAGTAGTATTCCAAAGGAAAGGAAATATGTTCTTAGCCAAAATATTAAGAACTAACTTTCAGGAGTCTATATATAGGGTGGAGAGAGACGGTTTTGAATACTTAGTACCTTATTTTCTCCAGGTAAAGGCTCAATGCCAGTAATTTTTCTTCCAACCTTGTTGCGCCCTCTGGTAGATCGGACATGTATTTGTGTATGGTATTTCAAATGCTAAAAAAGAAATTACAAATTAAAAATATCAGAAGGAACCTTAAAGACCATCTGATCCAACTTGCAGACAGACATGGTATTAATTGCCTCAACTTACACAGCCCAGAGAGGATACATCAACTTATCCAAAAATTAAAGAAGTGTTTTTACTAAGTATTCACTTATGCAATTTACACAAGATAATCATTTACCTCTGTATCATAGAAAATACATCTGCCATCATATGTCCCAATTACTGCATATTTGCCATTCTGACAGAAATTTGCAGCTGTGATCAATTTTGTTTGACCGTCTACTTCATTCCATAAAGCCACTTTTTTGTCAGGTATGTTCCAAAGGCGGAGCTTTCCATCCAATGACCCACTTAGAAAATACCTGTCATCCTAAAAATGTGGCAAAAGAGAAAACTTTCATTTTACCAGCTCAAGAAAAATTCATTAGCAAATCAAAACCTTAAGTCTATTAGAAATAATGTTTAATATATGTAGATCTCATTGGAAAAGTACTAAAGTATTCTTCAAGTAAGCATTATTTTATTCACTAAAAATAATGATGATTAGAAACTTCAGTATTCATTTTGAAGAAATGACTTTCTAATCACTTTATCATATCCTTAAGGTGCTTTGCCAAGGTATGGATGTTAATAGATAAGTGCTGGAGTATATAATACGTAGGAGAGGGTTCTGCAATCAAAGATGTTTGAAAAATTCTGCGTTACAGGAAGTTAAACAGGATTCTCAGTTAACGTGCATTCTGAATTTCCAAAGGGAGGATAACGAAGGTAGCATCCTCCAACCTACTTAACCACAGACTTTTTTGGGGTGCTGGGAGGGGGTCAGGTAGAAACACCTAGCAGGGCTAGTACCTTCAAGGAAGAAGCTTTGGGAGAAACTATCCTATAATGATGCCTTTGCCCCTCCCCTCCTCTGGGATACATGTAACAGTTGGATAAAAGAGTAATGTCAGTTAGCCCACAGAACCAGTCAATTTTTGGAATCTGACACCACGTCATCAGAGAATCGCTTCACTACTCAAATTCTCAATCTCAAACCAGGGGTTCTCAACCAGGGGCAATTTGGCCCCACAGGGGACATCTAGCAATGTCTAGAGACATTTCTGTTTGTCACAGCTGGGGGGTGATGACATCTAGTGGGTAGAGGACAGGAATGCTGAACATCCTATCACGCACAGGACCGCATTCCCTCCCTCTACAACACAGCATTATCCAGCCCAAAACGTCAATTGTGCTAGGCCTGAGACACCCTGCTCTAAACTAAACCAGGCTTACCACTAAGCTGGTCTAACTTTTGCTAACATAAGAATTAAAGATAAAATAATTGGGATGCCAAAATAAGAAACAGATTCTCTTCTCTGCTCAAGATTCTTACCCACCTCTGAAGCCTGTCAAGGATAATCTACATAGCATGGGCATTTTTGAGGCACTCAGGCTTGCCTCAGTGTCTACCAGTAGAAGAAGAGCTGATCAAGTAAAAATACTTCATTTTGGTCTTACAATTCAGAATTTTATTTACATACATGACTCAACAGGTCAGCAGAATTTTTACAAATGGGGCTTTTCAGTTTCCAAGATAAAACCAAATAAAAGTATGCAAAAATTATTGATTAAACAGAAGCTTTAATAATAAAGAACTACACAGATAACTATCACCATGTAATACTTCTCTCTTTCCACTCAGATACATTATAATTAAAATAGAGGTGGAGGGAAGGACTTTGCTTACAGTTGCTGACAGGGGTAAACCCATCTTTTTACTGCATCCTTGGGTGACAGAGTAGGGGTGTTATTCAGAAAGAAGCCTCAAAAGGCTTCATGGTCAAAACTGATAAGTTATTAATATAGATCAAACATTTTTAATTTTCAAAAGTTCTTAACCAAGTCTTCTAAGGGTTCAAAATCATTACTGCCTATGTTATAAGCCTGCACAGAGAGGGAAATTATATTGAGGAAAAAAAGTCATTCTTCTTTTAATCTGGGGAAAAAGAGGAAGAAATGTGAACATAATTGAAATGTTGCATTAAAAAGACAATGGCTGTTGAACATATAGAGATGAGAACATGATTGGAAATGTAATCATACATCAACACAGGGAAGGGAAAGTCAACTAGGGTCAGCACTAGCCCTCCACTTATTTCAACCTAGCTAGTGGAGTAGCACCAACATGTGACTTCCCTGTGTTTACTGTTGTTTACTGTTGAAAAGAACTAAAATTAATTTAGCCTTACACATTTGAGTGGCTCTATACTGTAAGGGCATAAGATAGGTCGGCAATTCCATGATAGGAGATTCTTCTTTGGTTGAAATCATATGAAATTCTTTCTTTCCAGAGGAAAGATATTAAAGGATTTTCTACACTGAGGGATGAATAAGAGGGATCTCAAGATTAACAACGCTTCCCAATATTAAACAGGAATTCAGTATATCTTATAACGAATTTTGGTCTTTGCCTCTTTCGATCTTTTCCTCTTTGTCTCTACCCTGCCCAACCCTCCCACAACTAGTCCTGCCTATATGCTTCCCTTTCTCATTTATCTACCTGCTACTTTCTCTTCTTCCTCCATCTCCATTATCTCTCATCTTTAAAAGGACACTTTATTTCTTTCTTTATACCCTGCATGTTTTATTAAAGATTTGGGATGACTTTTCACTGCTATATTTAGACTATAACACTTCCAGTTCTTCTAATGCAGGTTAGCAGAATATTTATTTCCTATTTTCATTTTTAAAGCAAAATGAAACACTAAATTAAGTTGGTCTTAACTATGCGGCTGTTAATAATTTTTTTTCCTGTAGTTCATTTGCCCTCCAGAGAAACCCAGTTCCCTCACCTTCCTTACAGTATAAAAAAAATGTATAAACAATTACTTACTCTTGGATGGAAAGCTATGGCAGTGACAAAATCTATATGTTGAAAACAGCAAAGGCATTCTCTTCTGGAAATGTGCCATAACCTGACTGTTTTATCCATTGAAGAAGAAAGCAGAAAGTAGTTCTACAGAGAAAGTGACACTGATTATTTTATCACCGTATTAAAAAAACTACTTATGCAATAAAAGTGAACTTCTGGTTTTATGTATCTCAATAGTTTTGTTTTTATTGTTGCCATATGCTGTATTAGAAAGAACAAAAGATTATCCAATTCACTTGGAAGATCTCATTTTTTCCCAAAAAGTTAAATACCGTATTTCTTTGATTCTAAGACTTTTTCACATTACCTATTCTGAAATTAGGATGAATCTTATGATTTATGTCAAAAATCTGCCAGGTACCAACAGAGGACTAAGGTGTGCCTTAGTTGTTATAGCCTGCATATATTGGAACTTAGCTATGAGTATAAGGCATCTATTCATTTGATTGCCACTTCAGTTCAATTATTTTCACATTGACAACACTGGTGAATTTTTTTTTTAAGATTTTATTTTTTTCCTTTTTCTCCCCAAAGCACCCCCCAATACATAGTTGTATATTCTTCGTTGTGGGTCTTTCTAGTTGTGGCATGTGGGACGCTGCCTCAGCGTGGTTCGATGAGCAGTGCCATGTCTGCGCCCAGGATTCGAACCAACGAAACACTGGGCCGCCTGCAGCGGAGCACGCGAACTTAACCACTCGGCCACGGGTACAGCCCCAACACTGGTGAATTTTAACTCACGTGGATTCCCTAATTGTCACTTAAAATGCCTTCAAAAAGATTACCCTATAATGCAGCAGGGAAATGAAAAGTTATTGTGTACCTGTCACACCCTAGGCAATAAAACTAGAGAACAGAAATTGTTGAATCTCCCAGCACCGGCGGGGGCATAACCTAGTCGTTCCACATCTCCCCTCCAGGCCACAGGGCCACAGCGGCACCTCTGACGGCCCTCTTGCCTTGGCTCTGTCCCCAGGTCCAGGCCCCACCCCTCCTTGGGCCCAGCCGTGGTGACAGCAGCCCCCTGTTCCTCGCCGGCCCCACACTAGCCCTCGAGAGTCCCTTTACCAAACCCATAGAATTTTCAAAGCTAAAAGAGGGCAGTGTAATATTTAGGGATTGCTGATGGCCCATTACCCAGGACCAAACCTCTATCTGTCAAAAGCTTCCAGCTGGTAGAAGTTCTTCAATTTCTAAACATAATCTACTTAAGGGGAGAACTATGAGTTATACTGAACAAGGAAACCCAAATGAGACCCTAGTATTTGGTATGCCTAAAAGTGCTAAACAAACTGAAGTAATGATGACATTTATTGAGTACTTACAATGTGTAAAACATCGTTCTTAACATGATACAGCAATCCTACGAGGTAGGCACATTATTACCCCCTTTTAAAAATGAGAATGTTGAGGCACAGAGAGGTTACATAATTTGTCTAAGACTATACAGTTCGTCAGTGGCAGAGCTGGGATTCAAACTTGGGTAGTCTGACTCTAAGTCCAGGCTGTAACCACTAACACTCAACGTGCTCAAGTACAACACGTTATAAAAAGAAACAAGATGCTTTGTCATTTGCTAAAAGTAATAAAGAATCCTTAATCTTTGAATGTAAAAAGACTAAGTGCAAATATTGATTTGGCTATGTTGCTGTACTAATAAATATATATGCTATTTTGGGCTAGTTTAGGAGGTGTACATTTTATGTGGTATACCTGTTTTTAAACATATGGTGTACCTTATAATTAAAAAATAGAATTTTGCGAAATTTACAATAACTTTTGGAACAACTAATAACAATTATCTTTATTTTCAAGATCCATTCAGTTCCAGAAAACTTTTGAAGAGTATGTGCAGTTTGCTTTATATTTCTTCTTGATTAGTAACAACTGTATAAAATATAAATCTATGGTCTGCTGTTCATTAAAACTGACTTTATTCAATTTTTGCAATAGTCCATTGCTTTAAACATGTAAAAGAAATATAATGACATCCCTAAAAGTGAAGATGCTGAAGACATGTTAAGACTTGTTCTACTAGGCCAAGAGATTTCTGTTCAATAAATACTTACTGAATAAATAAAAAGTATTATTCTTTTTTTTTGAGGAAGATTAGCCCTGAGCTAACTGCTGCCAATCTTCCTTTTTGCTGAGGAAGGCTGGCCCTGAGCTAACATCCGTGCCCATCTTCCTCCACTTTATATGTGGGACGCCTACCACAGCATGGCTTTTGCCAAGTGGTGCCATGTCTGCACCCGGGATCCGAACCAGCAAACCCTGGGCCACTGAAGTGGAATGTGCACACTTAACCGCTGCGCCACTGGGCCGGCCCCTAAATAATTTTCTTGAACTAAGCATGATCCTGGGAGACAAAGAAGTTAGATTCAAATCTAAGTTCCACCCATAACTAGTTTTGTGATCTTGGACGGGTCAGAGGCCCAGTCTCCTCATCTACAAAATGAAATACCACCTACTTCACAGGGTTGTTACTGTAAGAATTAACAAGGGAATTCTTGTTACCTGGCACAAAATAAGTCTTCAACAAATTTAAAACCCACTATCAACAGTGACTGTGCTAGATACTGAAAAGAAACAACAGTAAAATAAGATCTGGTCCCTACTCTCAAGGGATTTAGAATCTTGTTGCAAACAAGACATAGAAACGTACATAGTTAAACAGTTAAGTAAAAAAGAACGTTTAAGAAAAGAACATACAGGTAGATGAAAGCCTTAAGAACAAAAACTGAGGTTTCCTAGAGAAGATATTCTCCAGTATGACTCCTACTGAGTTGCCAGCCTGCCCTACAGATTTCAAACTTGCCTGCCCCCGCAACTGCCTGAGCCAATTCCTTAAAATAACCTTCCTTATGTATGTATATCCTCTGTTACTCTGGAGAACGCGGACTGATACTGCGGTCAATGGAGATCTAATTTCCTCCAGTTAGTGTTATATTGCAGAAAAAATATTGGTTTGCTTTAGCAAGTAAAATGAGTGCAAGGTTCCAAACTATGTGCTTTGTACTTCTTATTCCAGATGAATACGATTATCAGAGTAAGAAGACTTTAGATTTCCATCTTCTGACAACTCAGTCAGATTTTGCACAGGGTGGGGAAGAAGTACAAAGACACAAATAGGGCTCAGTTTAAAACGAGACTACCAGGTGAGGCCCAAGCTTGTTCCAGGTTAGAGAAAGACATTATGACAAATGAGTTACGAAAAGCATCCAGAACCTCTAAACAAGTAATGATAGGAGTAGCAATTCATAAAAGAAGTGAGTCAAGGCTGAAGCTCAAGGACAGCCTGACTTGCCAATACATACCAGTGATATTTTTGGGTACAGGAGGTTCTCCTGACATAGTTAAAATATATAAGCAGCACTGGTATCCCTGATAGTATTTTGTTAACTTAGTTGACTTTTCTCAGTTTAAGGCTTTTAAATATTACTTTCCTTCTGAATTCTTAACATATTTTAGATTCTGATTACCGCCAAATTTTAATACAAAGTAATTGTAACGTATCAAGCAAAAATTCCAAAGACTGCTTCATGCTTCAAAGACCTTACATCAAGTTTAAAATACCTCTTAAAATTTTCACAAAACTGCTAAGATATTTGATCGGTGGCAAAACAGACCTTCTACTTCTGAAATAATTTTGCTCTAAGGGGGAAAAAACATCACAAAATGAAGACATCATTGATTCATAGAATTAATTGTTAAACCTAAATTACTAATTTCACAGTAGCAGAATTAGCCCCAAATGCAGCAGAATATAGCAGATTAGCCCCAAAGCAGTCTTGATTAGACAGATCAGACTTCACCTTTGTAGCTGAAGTCATATCCATTTTGCTGTGGATAGTTACTTTGCAAAATTACAAAAGAAGCAAAAGGTACAGTATATAGACATATCCAAGTAGAAACTGTTAAGTAATATAAAGTAAACATTTTCTTATTATCCTAACCTGATGTTTCTCTTTTTTAACTTAGATTAATTTGTAGATAGCTCCCACAAAGTAGATACGGACATTCAAACACTCGACAGTGTGACAATCATACAAATAAAACATTTGCTTTTACCCTAAACTCATATTACATAGAATTAATGTAGAATTCAAATAAGAATTTCTTACTTTAGACCATGAAAGATCAAGGAGATCAGCAGTATGTCCTTTATATTTGCAAAACGGCCGTTGTCGAAATGGTGCATTTTTATCATCAGGGTCTTCATCAGCTCCACTGCATACCTATTTAGACATAAAGACAAATGTTAAAACTAGCAAAACAAAAGCTTCATATTCTTCCCACTCCATCTGTTCTCTCATCATTTTGTATGACGTCTGTGTGAAACCTTGATCCACCAAAAGCAAACTCCCCTTTAGGCTGCATCTAGTACTTATTACCTCTTCACCTCCTTGACCTAACAAACCAGGATCATCCCTGAAGACACTGCGCTATCACAATCTTTTTCCCTCCCTAACAGAGCCCCTACTTTGTCCTTTTCTGAACATCTGTTCCTTCAGGAGAGGTAGGAGCCAGAACCAGGGGGTGATCACGACAGGTCCAAGCTAATCAAGATGAGCTCATTCTCTTTCCCCAGTGATGACTGGTTTAGGCATGGGCATGTGCTACAATTTTTATTAATTAGACACGAGGCAAAGTTTTTGGGGGGTGAGGGGGAATAGGGGAAGGCTCCTAGAAATATTTCCTCACTCTTAAAAAGGGGCATACTAAAGGGACCTTCCTCTTTCCTGCCTCTGAACATTGTTGTGGGCATATGACACCTAAGACTGTAGCAGCCATCTTAGGACCATGAAGGGAACAAGCCCAAGAGAACAACAAATAAAGAACAGCAAAGCAGGAGGATGGTAGGACCCGGTGTCCCTGACGACACTACTGAGCTGCTGAATTAACCAACCCTGGAACCGCCTTACCTCCAGACTTGCTTCCTCATTAAGCCATTTTCAGTTGGATTGCTGTTATTTGAAGTCAAAAGCATCCTGACAGAGGTAGGTAGAAAATAATGCCACATTGTGTGCTGTGCATTTAGCATACAACATGGTCTTGTACTGATTATCTGAATGAATCCTAACAACTTTGTGAGATAGGTATGAAGAGGAAGAAATTAAGAAAAAAACTGAGGCTCAAAGAGGTCAAAATAACATATCAAAGGTCACACAGCCACCTGTAACCAGCAGAACCAAAGCAAACATACAAATCATCTAACTGTAGGTCCAGAGATTGTCCCTCAAATGTTTTAGAGGATGTAGCATGAGGAAAAATATGGAGTATTAGCTAAGCCTTGCATATTTAGGGAAGGGCAGAGAGGATGATGAGGCTGGAGAAAAAAGTATACAGAGACATAGTAGGGAATTAGGCTGGAAAGATACTTTGAGACCAGATCATAAAGCGCCTCGACTTTGTGCCTTAAAACTTCAGACATTCTAAGGCGATGGAGAGCCAACACAGGTATCTGAAGAGGAAAATAATACAATCTGACTCGTGCTTAGAAAGTGAACACTGGGCAATAATGTAAAAGATGGTTTGCAGAGAGAGAGAGAGAGTAGAGGAGGAAAGAGCAGTCAGTAAATTTAATAAGAATAATGAGGTTTTAAACTAGGACAGTGGCCATGGGGATAGATAAAAACTACCACTATTTGTCTAGAACTTCACAGTTGATAAAAATATCTTCACATCAATTGTGTCCAGCAACACGGACACCCTGGCCTTTTGCCAAGCACTAACCCTGGGTGACAACTACTTGTCCTAATTTTGCTGCCAGCCTAGCGAGCACTGCTAGAAGACATAAACTAAACAGGCTTGACCCACTACATAAAATTCAAATTCAACTTTCTGTTTAACAATCATTTACGTTTCATCAACTCCTTAGCATATTTCCTCTAGCAGTCATTCCAGATCTCTTTTTCCTTCCTGCTTTTTTTTCCCTCCCCAAATCCCCCCAGCACATAGTTGTGTATTTTTAGTTGTGAGTCCTCCCAGCTGTGGCATGTGGGACGCCGCCCCAAAGCGGCCCGACTAGCGGCACCATGTCCGTGCTCAGGATCCAAACCGGTGAAACCCTGGGCCGTTGGTTGAAGTGGAGTGAGAGAACTTAACCACTGGGCCACGGGGCTGGCCCCTCTTTTTCCTTCCTTAAACATCTTTTCCTTCTCCCTGTAGTCTACCTTTTTTTCAAAATACTTAATGTTTTTTTTTTTTTATTAGAAAGTAGTGCATGTTCAGGGTAGACAATTCAGAAAACATAGTAGAAAAATTAAAATTAAAATCACCCGTAACCTAACATTTTGACCGCCTTCAATTTTTCATTTTTTAAAAACAGGATTGAAATCATATTGTACACAGAATTTGGTGTCTTCCTTTTCATTATACCATAAACATTTTCTGTATGTCACTCTTTAAACATTTACTGGCTGCATAATATGGATGCACCATAATTTAATCATTTGCCATCTGTTGGTCACTTAGACATTTCCAATTTTTTTGCTAATATAAATATCAGTTCAATGAACATCCCAGAATATAAATTTTATCCCTATTTGGTTGTTTATCCAAATAGAAGGGGTATTAGTCGGTCAAAAGGTTTAAACCTAAGACTTCTATAATGTCTACTGTTGCTTGCTTTGATAAAAGCAGGTAAGTTTACTAAAGAAGACTTTAGAAATACAGAAAAGTATAAAGAATCAAATAAAAATGACCTAAAATCTACCACCTAGAGATAATTACTATTAATAATTGTGTATTTCAAGTCTTTTATCTATAAATATTTATAGATTTTTAGTCAAAATTGGAATATTGTATCTAATTTTTCATTCTCCTTTCTTCACTTTATTTTGAATATTTTTAATGGCATTAAATAGTCTTTAAAAACAATTTAAGGACTGCATAGTATTCTACTGTATGGATTATGCAACAGTTTTTATTTTTCAACTCTTAGAAATTTAAGTTGTTCAAATTTTAACTGCTGTGTAAATAATAAGATGAAAATCCTTTTATTTACATCTTTGGGGATATCAGATTATTTTTTTCTTTCTTTCTTTTTTTTTTTTTTCAAAGATTGGCACATGAGCTAACAACTGTTGCCAATCTTCTTTTTTTTTTTCCCTTCCCAAAGTCCCCCAGTACATAGTTATATATTCTAGCTGTGAGTGCCTCTGGTTGTGCCATGTGGGACACTGTCCCAGCATGGCCTGATGAGCGGTGCCACGTCCATACCCAGGATCCAAACCAGTGAGACCCCGGGTCACCGAAGCGGAGCGCGCAAACTTAACCACTTGGCTACGGGGTTGGCCCCTGATTATTTCTTTATGATAGATACAATATGTAACATTTTACTTGGTAATTCTACTTTTAAAAATCTCTCTCTCTAAATAGCTATCTCTATCTATCTACATAACTTTCTATTATGGACATTTCAAATATACACAAAAGTAGATACAATATAATAAATAGCATAATGAATCCCATGCATCCATCACCTGCTTTAACGATTATCAATGTTTTACTCATTTTGTTTTATCAATCCTCCCACCTTTTTATATTTGCTTATTTTTGCTGCAGCTAATGAGAAAGCAAGATCTAGACACCATTGATTTTATCAGTAAATATATGAATCTCCAACCAATAAGCCCTCTTTTAAATATAACTACCATGCCACTACTACATCTAAAAATTACCATTTCTATCTAATATCTAATCTACATTCAAATATCCTGATTATCTAAACACGTCATTTTAAAGTCGGACTGCTATCAAGACTTGTAAGGCTTTTGATATTTAATAGCATACTATATTACTATTTACAGATATATTCTTACTATATATGAGATACAGATATATTACTATATACCAAGTACTGTACTGGTTACTCGAGATACCAAAATGAATAAGACATTTCTTATCTTCTTATAACCTATTTTCACTATTTAAAAGCCAGAATGAACCTTTTAAAATATCAGAATATGTCATTCTCTGTTCAAAAACCCTCCATTGGTTTCCATCCTTCTCAGAGCAAAAGCCAAAGTCCTTGCAATGGCCTACATGTTATGATTGCCCATCCACACCTCTGTGACTTCATTTCTACTACTCTTCCCCTCACTCACTGGCTCCAGCTACCTAGGCCTCAATACTGTTTCCTGAACACACCAGAACTCCTGCCTCATAGCACTTTCACTTGCTGTTCCCTGTACCCGGAATGCTCTTCTCCAGATGGCCAAATGACCACCCCCTCACCTCCGTCAGATTTTGCTCAATGACAACTCTTGGTGAAGCTTTACTTGTCCACCTTATTTACCCCCTGCCACCCCACTTTATCTCCTTCATTTTTCTCCATGAAATATATTATCTTCTAATATAGTACAAAATTGACCTATTGTTTCTCTGTCTCCCAGCACTAGAATTTAAGCTTCATAACAACAGATAGTTTTGTCTCTTTTGTCCACTATTATATCCCTAGTTCCTAGAACAGTGATTAATACATAAGAGGCACTCATTAAGTATTTGTGCACTAAGTGAAGATATAGGGCCAGACCTCAGGAAGCCCACTAGTGGAACATAATGGTTAAGAGCTTAAGCTCTAGAGACAGATCGGAGCTGGGTTCTAATTTTGATGCTGTAGCTACCAACTGTGTGAAATTGGTGAGTTACTTAACAACTCTAAGCCTTTTTTTCTTCATCTGCAAAATAAGGTTCTTAAAAGTACTTCACAACAGTACCAGGGCTGTTGTGAGGTAAACTGAGATAAGTCATAAAATATACTTAGCAAAGTACATGGCACATAGTAAGGGCTTATAAAATAGTTAGCTGTTGTTATACAAATTGACATAGTATAGTAAGTGATTTTAACAGAAATATGGGCAAAGTACCATGGGAACAGCGAGGGAGCTTATAAGTAATTATGCATTAGGTGAAGCAAGGAATGCTTCAGCGAGAAAACTTGAGTCTCAAATGAACTCAGCAGGCAAAGGGGAATAGTATATGTAAATACACAGAATCAACAAAGGGTCTGCCATTTTTGTTAGGGCATCAATGAATAACGGAGCAGCTCAGAACATAAGGTCTGTGAGGGGGAAGCGTGGGAAATAACAATGAGAGTTGAAGTCAGGCTAACCTCAGAAAGACCTCGAGTCAAGCTAAGGAATTTGGACTTAATTTGAGAGGAAAAAAAGAGAGTCCAAAGGAGTGCTTAAACAGGAGAGACACATGATCAGATTTGTTTTATAGGAAAGTAATTCTGCTGGCAGTGCGGATGAAAGACTGGAATCTGGGAGAACAGCTCTAATGGTCCAGGTAAGAGATAAAGGCCTGGATTATAGCAGTGGAAATGAAAGGAATGGCCAGATTCCAAAGACATTTCTGAGATCAAGCGGGCAGGATTTGGTGAATGAGCAGACACTGAGGGGAGATAAGAGAGTAAAAAGTGATCACGGTTTCTAACTCAAGAGATGGTATGGGTGTTAATTAACTGACATCAAGAACTCTGTCAAAGGAGGGGTTTTCTCGGGAAAATGATACTTAATTCTGTTTTGGACATATATTATCATTGCTGATGCCTGTCTTTCCCCATGCATAGCTCCTTGGCATGGATTGTCCATTGCATCTTTATAGTTTCAGTGCCTAACACATTATAGACATTTAATAATTGTTTTTTGACTGAACCAAATCTAAACCAATGCATATTTTTAATAAAATGCTGCATATGTACAATTTCACATAAGTTACCTCTCACTCCCACTCCTTTACAGTTAACTCCCTTCATCCAAGCTTTAGATTTTAATGATCTTGAAGGGGATCAGAATATATCACCCCAAAATATGTCCCTTTGCATAAAGATTATTTTGAGCTGAAGGCAACTGAGAAGAAACAGACACAAGAAAAAGTCTCTGCCCTCCCACTTTCTACTAGAAAGCAGAGCATAAAATTTCCTTTGTGAAGCTGTCTCCCCCTCACCTTGTCCTTACCAGGAAAAGAATGAGTCTTATCTCTGGAGATAACCCAAGTCTACATAAACAGAACCTTACTAAATAACTCTTATCTTCCATTAGTTTCCCCCAATATATTTACCTTCCCACAATTTAGGCACCCATAAGCCTAAATCCTTTTTTGTCTGGTCACTTCTCCAAAAACTTACTGCTCTTTGTTAAAATTATATGCACAGCCCCTGGGTCTAACTGCTTCTGTTAATCTGCCTTTTGTCGGTTATTTTTGTAGTAGATCTACGCAGAACCTAATACGGTAGAGGAAATTTTTTTCCTCCCCTACAATCTAGTCTCAAAAATTCTAAGCAGCAGTTAAATGCTATAATCCCCATATTGATGTTCTACTAATCAAGCACACCAAACACAGATTTACCCAAGAAAAGCATTAATTTCTAGGTAAACAGCATACTTAATGACTTCTAGTGCTAAGAAGAAATTTTACAAGTCTTTAGCATAAGGGACATTTTACAAGTCTCTAGCATAATGGAGCAAACTAAGCGTACTCCTCTTCCTTTCTTCCTTATGTTTACTGAGCTACTTTTGGAAATCAATAGAAACAGCATAACAGCCAGAATTCTAGGCTTGGCAAGACCAAAGAGTAGGTAAGTGATCTTGGGTGCACCATTCTGTGTGCCCAACTGCACAACAAGTACTTTTATGTATTCTATTTTACACGGATGCTAAGAAGACAAGAGGGAGAATGTAATTCAAAAGAGATATAAGATATCACTATCATGAGAAAAAAGAACACACACATCAGGAAAATAAACTCCATTGTGCTTACTTCGCCTCACTGCAGCCAGCACTAGGTTCAAAGATAATGCCAGATAGGAAACTCCACAGCCATATGAGATAGAGGCCTCTTTTAACTGTTCCCAAATAGAATGAAAGAAGTGAAAGAAACCTCAAACAACCTTTTCCTGATAACAACAGCTACAAATGACATTCAACTACTACAGAAAAAAAGCTCAGTACTCTAGGGGGCCACTACTTTTTGCATCAAAGAACTACTATGCTCCTCATTTAAAAGGCCTTGCATTCAAAGAAGACTGGGAGTTACTTAGGTTTTTTTGGGGGGGGTGGGGTGTATAGAGGGGTGGAAGTAAGTATCTGTAAGTAGGATTATTGAAATAAGCATAATACAAGATGGTACAAATAATCCGTTTTTAATAGTAATCAATACCTGGAAACTGTATGGTGAATTAAACTAATAAAAGCAAACTCTTTTCCCTAAAGCAAAGCAGCTGAAATCTTCACAGTTACATTAGTCAGTGAAGGCTTTATGGAGGAAGTGGGCCTTGAAGAACGGGCAAGCTTTGAATAGAAAGAAGGGAGATTGCAGGCATCCAGATAAGGAAAACAGGGACAAAGGCACAGAAGCAGGAATTCAACACAGATTCAGGCCTACCACAGTCAGGCACGGGGTTAGGTTCCAAGGATACTAAGATCTATAAAATACAGTCATGCTCCACATAAGGATGTTTCGGTCAACAACGTACTGCATATACGACAGTGGTCCCATAAGATCAGTACCATTGAGCCTAGGTGTGTAGTAGGCTATTCCAGCGAGGTTTATGTAAGTATACTCTAGGATGTTCACAGGACAATGAAATCACCTAACGACGCATTTCTCAGAACATATTCCTGGCGTTAAGTGACGCACGACTGTACAGTTCTTTGCCTTAAAACAGCCCAGAGCCTAGCCAGTGAGGCAAACTGCCAAGGAAGACGTACTAAGTAATACCTATGTCAAAGTACATATGACATACTGTCAGAACACGAATGAGGAACAATTTTGCCTGCTTGATTCAGGGAAAATAATAAGAGAAGATAAGATATTTGAGCTGAATATTGAAGGATAAGTAGGGCTTTCCTCTGTGAGGAAAGGGGACAGGGAGGGCATTCCTTGAAAAGCAAACAGCATGGACAAAGACATAAAAGTGAAAGAATGTTTAGGGTACAGACCTATATCCAGCATGGCAAGGAGGATGCACAGGCACTATGGAATTAGAACTGGGTTAAAAAGGTAAGATGAGGGGCCGGCCCTGTGGCTGAGTGGTTAAGTTCATGTGCTCCACTTCGGCAGCCCAGGGTTTGCAGATTTGGATCCTGGGCACTGACCTAGCACCACTCATCAGGTCATGCTGGGGCAGTGTCCCACATAGAGGAGCTAGAAGAACTTATAGATAGGATATACAACTATGTACCAGGGGATTTTGGGGAGGAAAAAAAAGGAGGAAGATTGGCAAAGATTTTAGTTCAGAGCCAATCTTCCTCACCAAAAACAAGTGATATAAAATGGCTCCACTAAAGTGAATTAAAAAAAAAAAAGGTAAGATGAGACAATATAAGGAAGGACTTTATTCTGTAGGTGACAAGGAGCTATCAGAAGATTTTAAATCACAAAATGGCAGTCAACTCTGTACTTTGGAAAAAAATACCTGGTGGCAGTATAGAAAATGAACTGAGCAAAGAACAGAGAGGGAAAAACCAATTAGGAGGCTACAGCAAAGAGTTAAATGAGTATGGAGAGCCTAGACAATATGAGTGACAATGAGGGATGAGGGGACAAATTCCAGGGGCATTTGTAACTAATTTGATATGTGAGTAAGGAAGAAAAAGTAATAGAGGTTTTTGACTGAGTTAAAAAGGTAATTTATGGATGATGATGCCATTAAAGAAGGTTCAAAAGAGAGGACAAGCAGGGTTGTGGGTAGATGATAAAAAATACTTCTGTGAATGACCATTAACATCTAGCCAGTTACTTAAGCCAGACACCTGGGAATCATCCTAGGCTACTCACTCACCAGCCCAGCTGGTCAGTCACCAAGTCCTAGAGGTCTCACTTCTTTCACATCTCTCAAATTTAGCGCATCTTTACGTTTTCTTAGACTCACTGCTATCATAGTCTATCGTAATTGAAGCACTCATTTCTCTCCTGGGTTAACAGGCTCTTAAAGTGGTCTTGTTGTCTCTAGCCTGGAGCCCCCATCCAATGGGTCCTTTACAGTGCTACCAGAATGCTCTTTTTAAAACAAAAATCTGAACATTTTAATAAGTTCTTGATGAAAACCCTTCAAAGTCCAACCCCCGCCTCCGCCGTAGCTTGCAGGATGAAGTTCAAATGTCGTAACACAAAAGGCCATTTAAAATCCCAATCCTGCCTACCTCTCCTACTACTCTCACACACGCACCCTTTGCTTCAGCCACATGGAATTTCTTGTAGTACCTTTAACATGCCATGCGCTTTCAGTCTTCATGCCTCTTCACCTGCTATTCGCTGATAAGCCCCTTCCTTCCTTCTCTCACATAGTTAACTCCTCGCTCAAACATCAAAGCTTTCCTGACACCCTGATTCCTAAGGTTAACTCCTATATCCATACAGTACCTTCTGTAGAATATTACCATCCAACACCGTAATTGTGGATGTATTTCACTAGTCAGCAAGGTCCCTGAGGCCAGAGAACATGTCTCGTTTGATTTTGCAAAATCCAGCAGTGTCTGGCACATGCAACAGGCACTCAAAAAACATTTGTTGAGGGAGTTCAGTTTTAGACCTATTAATTGACATACTTGAAGAACATGAAGGTGGAGAGATCCTATTATATTACTATGTGAAAAGAGGAGCACGCACAATAAGATCTTATTCTTGATTAAAAAACATAAAGCTATTTAAAGGAAACAAGAATTATGGAGCTAAAGCCAGTTCAGGACTGGAGGCAGCCAGCAAATATGTCAATTAAGAATGGCCAACGACAGAACTCAGAGAAACAGCGAAATTTAAGGGGGAGAAGAGGAAGAGACAGCAGGGACATAGAAAGAGAACAAGGAAAAACAGAACCATGGAAAGCTGAGAGGAGTACATTTAGAGTAGGGAAAAACTAGTGTCATACACTATAGAGCCAATAAAATCCCAGGAAAATACTGTTGAACAAGTGGACATTTTCGGTTCTCTTTGTTTACACTAACCTTGCCTAGATCAATACATAAGCAGCACAAGGGAGAGCCTGGAATAATATTTTGTTTTCTGCTGTTTAGGTTTAAAACTGGTTATATTTAACCCTCCAGTTCTGAGACCAAATGAAAATCATTAAGATATTTTAAACTACCTGAAACTGTGTGATAAAGCATTTATTGAACCAAGAAGATGGAAAAATTAAAATATTTCAGTATCATTTTTCTTTCCTTAATTACCTCTTAAGTATCCATTATTTAAAAAAAAAAACCTAACATGGAATTGAGGGAAGGGGATTTTGTTTAACTTAAGTTTACATTAGTAGTTTAATAGCTTGAATAATATTATTGACTGCCTGACAACCTTTAAGCATCACAATTTTTCATTTACCAATTCTAATAGAAGAAACTTTTGTTTCTAATGTATCTTAATTTTAATTAACTGCTTTCATGCAACTGTAATTTCTGATAAATGATAAGGCACTTTATGGTAGACAAAGCAAATCACAGTATTTAACAATAGTAACCATAAAATAATGAACGTACCCCTGTATCTGTATCAGATTTTGATGAATTTAGACTTTCCTGAGAAGGTGACGGGGACACACGTCCTAAAAACATAATAATTGTAAAAAGACATGTATGTACACACAGACACAAAAAAAACATCAACCAGAAATAATGACACAGTAATACCTAATTAATAGTCATAGAATGTAACATTCTGGAAAAATACATCATTTTAAACAAGTGAAGCATTCACTCTTTGAGCACCAAAATATTTGCTTTTATCATTTTTATATAAAATCCTTATAAAATAGCTTAACCATTTCCCCAATTTACAAAATACTGTTAAATCCTCATTACTCATAGTGAATGCGTTCTTGTTAATCACAACAAGTAGCAAGATGAACAATAAAGGGGCAGAAAGGGTCTATGCTAGGGTAAGACTCCAGGGCCACTGAAAATAGTCTTTCTGCTCCAGGAAGGACAATAAAAGAAATGTACAGTAAACATAGTTTAACTTTTTGTCAACTCATTATCACCTTGAATTATGTATTATAACATGATGCAAGCAATACCTACAGGGCTACTAAAGTCCGCAGGTATACAGGGGTTCTGCCCCACACCTGAAAAGGGATAAAGTCAAAAGCTTTGTGGTAGCTTCTTCCACACGGCTAAGTGCTTTTTGCCGTTGACTTCTGTCTTACTTTTAGGTTTGTGGCTATTACGGAAAGTAGTGGTTGCTGCAAATGATTGCCAGATAAGAGGGATTATACCTAAAATGTACAAATACCAGATGTCTCTAGATTTTTAAAGCCCACAAATAAATAAAAAATACCTTCAGTATTGTACTTCATTCGCATATTGTTGAAATAGTCGAAAGCATTTTTTAAAGCCCATATTCTCACTACATTGTCTTGTCCAGCTGAGGCAAGTAATCGGCCACAGTGAGAAAATTTCATGGTCCAAACAGCTCCCTATGAAAACAAAGGAACGTTCAAAGTTATTACTTTAAAAGTTGAGACATGATTTTTAAGCCAAAGTAAAAAATAATGCCAAATTATACATACTAAGATAATGCTCACATTACTAACACCACTTAAAGCCAAGAGTCCAATGGTGCAACAATGCCACAAAGAGGGACTTTTAGAAGAAAGGCAGGATAAGATAGTCGCAGTTTGCCACAATCTAAACTAACAACTTCAAGACTCCAAAGCTTGTCCACATATTAATGGAAACAGAGAGTTCTGAGGTGGCCAGAAATCTTCACAGTAAAAGCCCAAATCCTAGTTTGGGATCTCAGTCTCCTAGATAACTATAAGGGGGTGTGGGATAGGAGGGGGCAGAGTCCTCAGCATAGCATAGCACTAACGACTCCTGACCAGGGCTGAGGGAAGAATAAGGACCACCTTAGCAGTGACCCTCACAGCACTGGGCATTTAGAAGAAGTGTTGGAATGGTATGGTCTCATCCCGATTTTCTCCCCAGAAACAAGGTTTCACAGTATATGGCCAGAATTCCCAGATAAATACTGAAAACAGTGGTGAAGAGACAGAGAGAGAGAGAGTATGTGAGTGTGTGTGTGTGTGCATGCGTGCGTGTGTGCACGCATTGGGGGGCGGGGTTAAAGATTGTGAACCCTTAAATTGGAAAAGCCAAATCCTATTACAACAAATACTGTTTAACTATTATAACATATATCTATGCAGATCAAAAAGATTATCCAAATTAGAGGCAACAGCTCATTTACTGAAATAACATTCATTTCCACAAAATTCAAGTATATTAAGAAATTTGTCATTTGGAGCCTACTACAATGAGATTGCACTTCAAACTGGAAATAATGAAAAAGAATCAATACAGTACAAGGAAATTAATCGGATTCCTTAAGGAAGTTATTATAACCAACTCAAATATTTTATGTGTAGATTATAAGCACCAAAGTTTAAATTCCAATCTGGCTGCCATCTGATATGTTCATGGTTGCTTCCTTCCAGTTAAGCCAATTTTTAGATTTAAAATCTAAATAGATAAATAGATTCCCTGATCAAGGACCCACAGCATCATTTATCCAATTCTGAGTTTATTACTGCCTCCTCTGCGTTTCCAGCATTTTCAGGGGGTAACTGCAATATAATTTGTGCACTTTATCTACTTTGATACATTTTAACTCTGATAGAGAACTTGTGCCTCTACCTCTCTCCTTGTTCTAGCTGTCACTTTACAAAATATATTGAGCTTCTAAAATATTTGTGTAAATTATTTAAAATCTACCAGGGACCATTTTAAACATTTTTCAAAGTGATAGACTACTCTCTAACTTAACTGCTTTAAAGTGTGGTACCTTTACATAGCTTTCTTAATAACACAGGCCTAGAGTTTATTTATGCGATAACTCACTTCTTGAATAATTCAGATAGACTCTTCATTACCTATTCATTAAATCATATTAATATCAATTCACTCTTCTCGAGGCAGGTAGAAACACTACATCACATAAGAAGAGATCAGCTCTATAAAAGCCAAAGTAATTCTCTCAATGAAAACAGAAGCAATCCTGAAAAATAAAAAGGTTACTTACCATATGTTCACCACTAAGATCTTGCACCACTTTGATCTGATCAAAATCATAAGGTCCTTTGAAACCATGCGCTGCTTTAAATTTAACTGGTCTTGTGTACGGCATTCCTTCATCATCACTTGATGAAGGATCATCTTGATCAGTATGAAACACTGAATAGAAAAGCAACAGAAATCATCACTAGCTAACGTAGATGTAGCTACTATCATATTTTCAAACCCACTGCTTACCGAGAAAATTCATTAAATGGAAAAGCAAAATCTGTCTATTACTAAATAGCATATTAGTTAGGAGCATGGAGTCTGGTGCCAGTTTGCCTGAGTCCAAATCCAGCTCTGTCATTTATTATTGGTGTGACCACAGGCAAGGTACTTGACCTTTCTGTGCCTCAGTTTTTTCATCTATAAAATGCTGATAATAATGGTACTTACCTCATAGGGTTTTTATGAGGATTAAATGAGTTAATACAGGTGAAAGTGCTTAGACCAGTGTGTGACAAAGAGTAAGTACTATATGTGCGTTTATTAAATAAACCAAACAAGTAGAATCATGACAAAGGCATAGGAAGTTAAGATCTGTGCAAATTTAGAAAATTTACCTAATCTTGAAAATATTTAAAAACTAAAAGCCTTACAAAACTAATTTGCAACTGATTATTGAACACTTAACCCTTCCATGTTGCCACAGTCACAAAGTATGTACAAATTCATGTTTAAGATGCATATATTCATTTTGCTTCCTGCTCATAAAATTAAGTGATAGCGAGGGTAACATCATTTATTGAAATACTAAGATATTACCTATAAAAAAGTTTATTACTTTCAATGAAATAGAATGCTTCTTATAAACTACAGGTTAAATTCAGATGATTACAAATAAACTAAATATTCAGTTGAAATGTTCTATTCACTTACCTTCATCTCTAACACTTTTAACCTTATTCACAGCACGTTCACCATATTCCTCAGCAAGGTGCTTTGCTCTCTTTACTGATTTTCCTAGGAACTTCTTTAGTTGAGTCCTTATCAAAAGTACAAAAAACCAAAATTATTTCTTATTAACTCAACTAACTGCAAAAGTCCAACAATTCAGGGGCCAGCCCAGTGGCGCCGTGGTTACGTTCCACTTTGGCAGCCCGGGATTCGCCAGTTCGGATCCCGGGTGCAGACATGGCACCGCTTGGCATGCCATGCTGTGGTAGGCGTCCCACATATAAAGTAGATGAAGGTGGGCACGATGTTAGCTCAGGGCCAGTCCTCCTCAGCAAAAAGAGGAGGATTGGCGGCAGATGTTAGCTCAGGGATAATCTTCCTCAAAAAAAGAAAAAAAGTTCAACAATTCATAGATAATCTCATTAGCTGTGACTGGTAAAGTGTATTATTTTGAAATAACTCCTTTTTTACATAAATAGTAGATCTTTGAGTTTCTCAATCCCTTGTTCTATGGAATAAATATATTCAAGTCAATATGATAACAAAGGAAACACAGCACGTCCCCCCAGTGTACAATACCATGTACTCCAGAGCACTGCTTTTCAATGGTGAAAAATAATCAGCTGGCGGCAATGGGGTGGGAGGGAGTGTTTACAGTGCAGATAGCTGGGCCCCATCCACAGATCATCCAATTTAGAGGGTCTAGGGTGAGGCCATGAGTTTGCAATGAGTAACTGCTTTGAGAAGACTGCTTTAGAGAGTCATCTTCAAAAATACATTTACCAATAAAAAGAAACTGTAGAGAGGTATTTACTTACAAAATAGAATGCTTTGGTAGCCTAAGATGGCCCCTGTCCCTTCTCTTTCAGTTTGGGTTATTTGCGTGCAATACAGTTAGGCTGAGCTTTCCCAGTAGGTATTCCCAAATATAATGTAATGCAAGTATGCACCTCAAACTTTCATAAATAGAACTTACTTATTGCTTTTTCAATTATCTAAGTCTCAAATCTCATATATTAAGATTTTAAAATACAAAGCACAGTACACGATATTTAAAATGAAAACAAAATTTAAAATCAGGGGGAAATTTTCACCAATTCATGGGAGCTCATGAGATTAAGGATAGTATTTGAAAAAGTTGCTAAACTATATATACAAAGATGTCCACTGCTGCATTGTTTAGAATAGGAAAAAGTATAGATCAACTGAATTTTCATTAACAAAAGAATGGATAAATAACTGATGACATATCTTGACAAATGGAGTACAATAAAATAAATGAGGCAAACCTCAGTTCTCTAAATGTGCTAAGCTTAGTCACCTCAGGGCCTTTGCACATGTGGTTATTTCTGTCTGGAACACTCCTCCCCTTGCTAATTTCCATTTATCTTTTAGGTCTTGGACCAAACAGCTCTCTCTCAAAAAAGCCTCCCTTGACTCTTTAGAACAACAGGTTTTCCTCTTATACACACTCACAGCACCCCACACATTTCTTTTATAGTAATTACTATAAATGTAGTTAGATTTATCTTGGTAATTACACGTTTAGTGTCTGTTTCTCCGATTTAAGTGGAAGCTCTATGGGGGCAGAGACTGTGACTGTCTTCTTAACTATTGTATCTGCAGCATCTAACTCCCATATCTGATTGACAGAAAGACTCCAATATATTTACTATTACTATCGGTACTGATATGAAAAGATGTCCATTACATATTAGATATTTAAAAAAAACAAGTTGATTCCAATGCAAGGAAAACATTTTCTTTCTTGTATGATCCCAAAATACGTATCAGAACTTACATAAGGAATGTTAATATTTGAATTGATTTCTATACAAATAAAAATCAATAAATTTTTAACAAATAATAAAGGTAAAATGTGTTAATTTAGAGCGACAAGCTGAAAAATATTGTTTTGATAGTTTACTGCAATTGAATTTTCAATGGCTTAATTTTACAAATCAATTTTAAATATTAAATATCATCTGAACTGCAAAAAATAAATAAATAAGACCAGGCCTATAGCTCATTGAGCATTTTGTCTCATTTAAACAAACAGTGAAGAAAGAGGGAAAAAAAAAGCAAGTTGACAAACTATAGACACAGTATAATCCCACTTTTGTGAGAAAAAAAATTCTATGGAGCATATGTCTAATTATTAACACTGATTATTTCCAGGGGTGAGAGTATGAGAGACTTTCATTTTCTATTTTATGCATTTCTGTATTACTTCTGATAATGAGAAAACACAGATGATAAACCACTTTAAAAATTACTATATGGTCTCTGCTATCTGTAACTCTGAAGTTATATTTTCTGTATAACTATAGGTTTACTACTACTTTAAGCAAAAAAACAGATATTTTAATCATTTTGGATGAGAATATTTCTAAAATACATACTTTTGTGCCTTCTTCAATAGCACTTAATGTTCAATAAGTTTTTCCTTAATAAATAGGGCCAGTTACCATCTTTACTGTTCTTTAATACATGGAGGGTTTTTCAAATGAATGGCAGGTGGGTCATAATATTAGTTCCCCCTCTCAGCCTTCAAGGCAACAGGGAAGGCCCAGGGAAGCCAGAAACTTGAGCCAGTCTCTTCTGGCCACCAGCTGACTCATCGGTTTACCCCAGCATTCAGTGCAAATATTACTATGTTCTATGTGTATTGTGACATAAGAAAAAGTGGAAAGCACTGCCATATGGAATGTTGTGGTATGTATGAGTCCTTTTATCATTTTTCTGATTCCTCTCTTGCAAGCAAAATATCACCTGACAGTTTCATGTATTGACTTACATAGTTTGCTGCTTCTATTTTGCTGTGAGCTCAGACACCAGATGACTAGATTTTTAAAAAATTATGTAAGAACTATGTATAATGGCTTTGAATAAAGCTGAAGAGCTTTTCTTTTAGAAAAATGATGAGCTTTAATGCATGGAGTAACATCTCTCCTGGATGTTTATCTGTCTCATGAATAATTCCTAATTCTCTGATTCCTGATAATGGCATCGCTAGACAGTTAGGCTCCAGACATCTGAGGTGTTATCATATGCCTGCATTATGGATACACCTTTTCTAAGAATTCTCCACGCTTTCTTTGATACACTTTCCACACTAGGAAAAGATCACATTATAGCAGCAAATTCGCTTTGGGCCTTAGACAAAATTATTGCCAATTAAGTGACTTATGTAGAATAAAGCAAAATCTATATGCTCACCATTGTGCTAGATGTCTGGAGGGGAAACAGAAGGATGGTACGACCACAATCCTTTTGCAACATATAGTTTAGTTGTTTAACATTTATCTCGGTTTTTTTTAAATCAAAAACCAGTTTAAGATAATATAAAATAAAGGGCAAACGTAAATTATATAGACTATAGGTGTCACTGAAATTGAGGAAAGGAAGAAATTTGCTGTGAACTGGAGTGGTCAGGAAGATCTCAAGTAGCTGGGTTTGGAAAGATAAACAGAATTGGCAGAGATGAAGAGAAAGGGAAAAGGCAACTTTGAGGACAATCATGTTCTTCTACTAACACTCTTGGTACCTACCATCAGAAATAATACAGGCAGGATGCAAAATTTATCGGCCATTTACTATACATCAGATGCTATAAAAATGACCAACACAGCCTCAATGAACTGGGTTAGAGGCAGGCAGTGGTGGTGGTGGACGGACACATAAACTGGAAAGAGCATAGATTTAAAATAGTATGGTAGTTGTCATATTTTTTAATAAAAATTTGAAATGAAGAAAAGGGATGCAGTGTAACTCACGTTTTCTGTTTTAACCTTCCACCATCAGTATCTGTTGGCTGAGACTGTAACTTCTCTTCATCATCTGACTGTGCTGCATCATTACTACAAGAAGGGGAAGAAGTCACTTTAAAAGAAGTCATTTCCCCTACACTTCTCAAAAATCTCTATGTAAACTTATTATATAATTAGCTAATCAGAATAAGAAAAAAGTATGTTAACATGCTTTATAGAAATCTAACTTAAATGATGACTGAGAATTTAAAGATGTGACAAATCAAAGAATAGAATCTTTAAGCAAGCTACAATGTACAAAATTTAGGAACTTATGAAAAAACCTACTACAAACAAGGCTTTTTGCTGGGCAAAACGTGCGAAACAGAAATGACAAATTAACTTGTAAATATCTTCCTCCTCACTCATCAGGCACATCATTTATTAAATTTTAAAAAGCTTTGCTTTCACAGAAATTATTCCTTAGATCTACGTACATCTCACAGTAAAGACCATCACCTGACTCTAAAGCCATTTCCTGACCCTACAAAGACAATGCAATTATTTATAAAATTTCTGATTCTTAAAGCAAGATTTCAGAAGACCAGGTATTCATTCCACATAGCTTTTTAGCCTGAACATGTTTTAATACTGTCTCTAGTATAATATAAATCATTTTAAAAGAAGGAACAAAATACTATAGGATTTAAGATACATACTATTTTTCCCGAGTAATTGTAGTCTTAAGAGAGAACAAAGTTTAAGAATACATACATAAACTCTGTTTTAATCCCAAATTAAAAAAAAAAAAGACAACGAAATCAAATTAGGAACTGTCATAGTTCACAAACAGAGAAATCTTTACCACTCTGAAATACTACAAATGATAAATAATAACATTAGGCCATACCTTACATATTCCTTAGTCCTTCTCATGATGTGTAGAGTGAGAGGATTAATACCTGTTGGCAGTTTCTCTTCCGCAAGACTCAAAGGTATTTCTTCTCCAGTATCCAGGTTCTTAATCATTACACTGGCTAAAATTTCCTGAAGTAAAAAATAACACCAAGAGGACCTATAATTTAATTATCTTTCTGAGGCTACAAAATCCTCAAACATTTAAGCTAACGACCTTCTAGATACATTCAGTCCTGTGTACAATAATTTTTAACATTTTTAGTGAGACAAAATTCACAAACTGCAAAATGCACTCATTTAAGGTGTATAATTCAATGGTTTTGAGTACATTCACAGAGCTGTGCAACCATCACCATTATCTAAGTGTGGAACATTTCCACTACCCCAAAAAGAAACCCCATCCCCATTAGCTGTCATATCTCATTCCCCTCTTCTCCCAGCCCCTGGCAACCAGTCATCTACTTTCTGTTTCTACGGATTTGCCTATTCCGGACATTTCATATGAATTAAATCATATAGCATGTGGTCTTTGTGACTGGTTTCTTTCACTTAGCAAGATGTTTTCAAGGTTCATTCACACTGCAGCAAGTATCAGAACTTCATTCCTTTTAATTGCCAAAAAACAGTGCACGTGGATGGATATACCACATTTTATTTATCCATTCATCAGCAATGGATGTTTGTTGTTTCCACACTTTGGCTATTATGGACAACTCTGTACATTTTTGGTGTGGACATACATTTTCATTTCTCTTTGGTGTATCCATTGGAATGGAATTGCTGGGTCATGGTAACTCAATGTTCAATATTTTGAGAAACTGCCAAACTGTTTTCCAAAGAACAATATTTTTAAACGTGATGTTTAAAATAAATGAAAACGAAGATTTTGCTACAAAACTTCCTTCTGAATAATTTGGCCAATAGATATATATTAAATTTTAATGGTAAGAAGCACTGAGTTTGCATATACTATATATCATCTATCTACAACATCAAGTTCTTTTTAAGCCTACTTTCTATATAACATAGGTCTTGCTTTCAATACATTTATTCCACTATATAATTGTGTGCAAGGGTAAGTTTAAGTCAGAACTGCAAACTCCAGCATATTAAAAAAACAAAAAGTAAGACAATCTTCAATTTCCATTTTTTCTTCTACATCATGATTATTTTTGCCTAACAGCAATAAACTTAAAAAGATTTTTTAATCATAGTAAAATATACTTAATATAAAATTTACCATTTTAACAATTTTTAATTGTATAGTTCAGTGGCATTACATCCACACTGCCATGCAACCATCACCATCATTCATCTCCAGAACTTTTCCATCTTCCCATTATAATTTTTATATTTTGTTTTTAAGAACAAAAGAAATCTAATTGTACCTCATCAGTAAGCTCTCTCCCAGAGTTGGATCTAGGTCTCTGAGGGCCCATCACTTCACCTGCTATTGTCTGCCCATCAGGTCCTTTTCCATTTTCCTGAAATTATAATTTTATAAACAGAAAGTAGACTGAGTCAATTTCTGTAAATATTTAATTATTCATTACCACACATAGTTCTAAAGAATTCCATAATTCAGATAATGGAGCCTACTGAAAATTTAAATGGAACACTCCATTTCAGTTCTTTATTACTCCCAGCATGTTTAAAAACATTGGGACCAAAACTACTGCTGCCCATGAAATAATATATTAGTAGTTTTGAAAGCAAATAAATGTTCTGTTTGAACCTGGCCCAAAAGCAATTCTCCACTAGGAGAATGCCAGCCCTAAGACTGCCATTAATCAGGGCTGTACGTGTGCATATCTCGAAAACAGGGGTTAGACAACTTTTTTTGTAAACAGCCAGATAGCAAGTATGTTAGGCTTTTTGCTTCACATATAGTGTCTGTCGCATACTCTGTTTTTTTTTTTTTTTTTTTAACAACTCTTTAAACATGTAAAGACCATTCTTAGCTTGGGGATGCTAAAAAACAGGTCACTGCCAACCTCTGCTCTAAGGCTGCTGTAAGACTATAGTGTCTTATCTCCCAGTATGCTAACCTACCCCAACCACAGCTATCACATAAGTAATCCTTGAGTTCCAGAATTTGGCTATGGTAAAAATTCATATTGTCAAGTCCTATCTATTACCTCATATATAGATATATAGCTTAGTGTATGAAGTCTTTTCATGATTAGGAAAAGGAAATTATAAAAAGTAAAAGTCCCCAATTTTGACCAATATAGGTCAGGTTAACAAAGACTGTAGCTGATGTTTATTAATATCAATAATATTACAAATAGCAGCATCTGTTGTTTTTTGAATGGCGACTACATGCCAGGTACTTGGCATACTTTAGCTCATTTCATCCTTGTAAGAAAGCTTCAAGGCAGGTTTCCCCCCCATTTTAGCAATGGGGCATCTGAGACTCAGATGTTATAACTTGCTAGATTCGCCCAGCTACTTAGTAGCAGAGCTGAACAAGGGATGTAAGCAGGCCAGGTTTTGGGAACAAGGAAATATTTGGCTTGCAGAAGAAAGGTTTGACAATCAACAAACCAGCCAGTTGCAGAAAGCTGATAAAGCCTATATCAAATATAACACAAATTCACCAACCTGGGCAGTAACTATCTTATCTCCACTGGTAGCACTTGCCAAATCAAGAGAAGGCTGAGAATCCTTGACTGTACTCTCTGAAGCCATGTTCGCAGTTAGGAGAGTTTCAGATGTAATATTCTCTTTGGGTACTGCAATAATAATAATAATAATAACTAATATTTATATAGAATCTTATAGATAGCTTGAAAAGTGCTTTAACCCCTATTTGTCTGATTCTTATAACAATCCTGTAAGGAAAGTAGTTTTATTACTCTCATTTTATATATGGGGAGACCAGTATTCAAACAAGTTATTTAAATTCCTCAAGGCTATACAACTTATACATTAAAAGATCTAAGACTTGAATTCAAATCTTAGGTCTCCAAATCCTGTGTTCTTTTCACCACCCCACGCTGGTTCTCCAATGACAACAGATTTGAAAGTCTGAAGTCAGCTGAAATGTTCAATTATAGTAATGTAACATCACCAATGTACATGTTTCACTTTTTATTACTAAAATAATAATTTTTATACTTCAGTCACCAACATGGTTGTACACAGCATCAACTCAACAAAACCAGAAAGGTAAACAGTTTCAATTCAAAAATCTCCCCACAAAAATAGTTATTTCTCAATTAATACTTGCCATCTAGATCAGGCGTTTTAAGAGCCTCGAACTCCAATTCGCTTTTCTTTTTTCTTGGTGGTGGTGCAGGTCGAGATGGAGGTGGGGGTCTAGGAGGCGGGAAATTAGTTGGAGGGGGTGGGCGCGCTGGAACAGGCTTCTTTGTACTAGCCACTATGTCAGGCTCTGGAGTAAGTTGCCTTGGGGGTTTGGCAGGAGCCACTTCTTCCACGGCAGCAAAATCTTTAGTAGGTAAGGAGTTTGAGGATGCAGGTTCTAGAACATCACTTCCTTTGACTTCCATGGCTTCTTTGTTCAATACTTCTGTTTCAGTTTCAGGCACATTAACATTAAGCTGCTCAGCTGAACTTATTTCAGTTACCTTAGCGGTTTCATCTACTGGCTTCTCACTGGTGTCATCAGAAGGAAAACTTTTTTTTGATTCTAATTCAGTTTCTTCAAATACATTCTGACTCTCTGCCCTTTTGGAATCTTCGTGTAGTACTTGATCTATGGCTAACAGTCCAGGAATATTGCTAAGATCTGTTCCTGCCACGATAGGACTTGCAGTAGCCTGATCAGAGTGTCCTTTTCCTTTGGAATCCAAAGAGTCATCTTCAAGCTGTAGTACTTTCTGACTCTCCTCAATAATACTTTCAATAATCTGATGAAAGGTTAAAAAACAGTTTTTAAAAAATAAAGCTATCTACAAGAACATTATAATAGCTAATCATTTATACAGTACTCACTATGTGCCAGACAATGTTCTTAACACTTTTTAATCTTTTTTAATCTTTTAATCTTTTCAAGAACCTTATGAGATAGCACTCTTACTATCATCATTATACGAAGCAGGGAACTAAGGCACAGAGGGATCAAGTGATTTGTCCAAGGTCACAAAGCTAGGAAGTGAAGAAGCTGGCATAAAACCAGGGAGGTTGGTCCCAGAATCCACACTCTTAACCATTATAATAGGGAATCTGTGTAAATAAGTGAATCACAAAATTTCAACCAATCCTGTAAAATAAAGTTCAAACCTAAATTTACATTCAGACTCTTCTTGTCATAGTTCACTTACATATTTAGGCCAAGTTAGTTGCAGTAACAGCTTGTTGGTTTGAGCCTAGTTAACAAAACCATGAGAATCAAAACCACCTAGAACAAGAATTCAAGTTGTTTAGCTCTGAACTCAAGCCTATGACAGGAAAAGCCAGCAGATGCAGGGAGATTAACATTCTTAAACAGACTACATCTAATGCCCCACTATTCAGATAGATGGCAGGACCTGAGAAGAGTTCAAACTCCCAGCTCCCTTTTATTTTTTATGTGTAGCTGAAAAATACAGATTGGTTTTCTACGTCTTCTACCAACACTTAGGAGAAAATCTATTTTCTACTCAGTCCTGTCATTATTAACACATTAAGTCTCCCAGCTCACTTATCTTTCCACCACACTCAACCATTCTGCTTTTTCAATTCCTTGGCCCCAGAAAGTTAACAGAATGTGTCACAGAATCATCCTGATCTGGCTTACCACAAATTCGTGCTAACTTGAAGTGGATATTACTGCTGCTCAATAATAGTCATCCCTTGCTTCCCAACATATTCCATATATTAATTTTTCTCAAGCTTCAAATTTTTACCCTAGACTTACTTGACTATTACCAGAGTAATATCAACTAGAGTCCACTTAATTTGTCAATTAGGAGGTTACTGAGCACTGAGTATCTTAGTGATAACAGAAATCAGATTACAGTGGATTTAAGAATGAATACGAGATGAAGACATAGAGACAGCACAGTCTACATTTTCAAAAAGTTTGGCTACAAATGAAAGAGGCTACAACAAAGTGACCCAGCATTTTTATAAGCTGCGGGGAAGGAGCCAAGGGAAAGGAAGACACAGTTCTGGAGAAGAAAGGAAAGAGGGTCTACTGTGCATTAGACCCAGCACACACATTTTCTACCTAATCATCACACAGGCCTTGTGAGGTAGCTAGACTCTCTCTCTTCTACCAATGCAGGAATCTGAGATAAAGGCAGTAAGAATTTTGCCCAAGGTCCCACAGCTAGTAAACTACAAAATCAAAACTGAAATCCAGGTTTCTCTCAGAAATCCAGTGTTCTTTATATTATACAATGCTACTTTGGACAGGAAAAAAAAAGAATACTAAACTCTCAGCAATGACACGAAAAAGAGGTAAAAGAAGAAAACAAGCTTGCAGGTAAGAGAAGTGAGAGACAATGGGAAGGAGTGAATTCAGGCTCCTTAGCCTCTAATGCCTACGTGCAGTGGGAAACAAGGTTATCTGGTGAAAGTGAGCAGGATCCAAGTGGGCATAGTGAGCGTGAGATGAATGTAAAGGTTTGAAATAATCACTATGCATAATGGAAAGGCCTATGCCCTAAGGGGTTAAAATGAGGTTGAAAATCATGTCTTCCCTAATCCCTTATCTGAGAACAATCTCTCCCTTCTCTGAACTCCCATCATTCTTACTGTCCATTACAGTATGAACTATAATATAAATACAAGGTAGTATATGGGCTAGCTCTGTATAAACATTTTCTCCACACCAGATAATTAGTTCCTGGAAAACAAGGCTCATTTTTTCTACCTCTTGATATGCTTCCATAGCATCTATTTACAGTGCCTAGCCCTGTATGTTTTTCTAGATTCAGGGGTAGCAAGGAGGGAAAGACCAAGAGAACAGGGAGCATCAAGATCAACACAGAAATGATCATGCTAAAGCAACTATTTGCTTCACATCACCTCCCTGCTTCAAGAACCTCTTGCTTTGCCAGCCACCATAAAATAAAAACCAGATGTTTTAGTATGACATAAGAGGCATTTCCTTAATCTGGCCTTATCATTGGCTCTAGACTCATCCTCAAACATTCTGCACACTCCTCCTCTCCTTGCCTTTGGTTATGTCTTTCCCATCTCCACCTGCCCAAATCTTACCTAGTCATCACGAACCAGCTTAGATGCTACTTCCTCTATGAACTCCTCCCACTCCTACCTTGAAGCAGGAAGTAAAGTCTCCCCCTCAGTGTTCTTATAAAAGTTTGTAAGCTTATTTGAACACTTATTACATTTAGTTTTGTGTTTATTCAATTTCCTCTACTAAAATGTAAGCTACTGGGGAGAGGGATCGTATCCTGGTCAAGGGTATATCCCCACAGCCTTTATCATTAATGTGTGACATTTAATTCAACTGAAAAGGCTAGAACTTAAAAAGTGATACCTAGAGTCTAAAGAATCTATGGCCCCTAGTGTTTACTCACTATTTTTTCAGCTTCTAATCTCTCCTTAGAAGTCACCTTCTTTTACTACTAACTATAGATAGTTATCCATTTGTAATTTATCCTAAGAAAAAATTCTTAAAAAGGGAAAGAAAACTTCTAGTGGAAAAAACAGAAACATTTCAAGTTTTCCATAATAAAAATAGCTAGACACATTGAAATACATTTGCTTGATGGAAACTGATACATCAAGTGAAAACTATTGAAATTGTGTAGAAACATGAAAATCTAAAAATGGTAAGAGGAAAAGGTAGAATATAAAATTCTATCTATACTACAATTAGGGGAAAAAAAAAAGAAAAGAAAAAAAAGTATGAGAATGAGTGAGAACCAGAAGGGAATGCTGAAAAATCAAGACAGCTATTTAAGCGGAGAATTGTGGGTAATTTCCGATTAAAAAAAAAAAAATGGTACTACTCTTGTTATCTTATTTATGCTGATACACAGTCTCATTTCTTCCAAAAAGGAAATTTTTCCTTTTAAAGGAAAAAGTATAATCAATATTAAAATATATGGTTCATTACATTTCTAAATTCCATAAGGGTAGAACAACGGCTCTCCATTGGAGGCGATTTTGCCTAGCATCTCTCCCCAGACATTTGGTGATGTCTGGAGACATTTTCAGTTGTCACAATGGGGTAGGGGTTGGGGGGATCCATTGACATCTAGTGGGTAGAAGCCAGGGATGCTGGTAAACATCCTACAATGCACAGAGCAGTCTCCCCCTTTCCCTCCACAATAAAGAATTACCCAGCCCAAAGTGTCACTGTTGAGAAACTGTGGGGTAGAGAATGTGCCATCTTGTTAGTCTCTGGAAATCTACTAGCTAGAACAGTGCCCAAGGCACAGAAAACACTGAAAACTATGAACACACACCATCTTTCTCCTTGGATTTTATCCTGGTACTGTAAACTATCTATTGTCAAAATTTTTATCTTGTGCTCAGTCTCTTCTAGTAAATCAAACTCCGAAGCTTCATAGAATCAATTCTTTAAAAGCTATCAAAGGCACTATCAGAATAACGACTTCTTGTAACCTCTAACTCCTAAAGATACCAAAATTTGCTGCACTGAGCTTTTCAATACCTTTAACTCTTGGTAGTAACCTCAAGAGTAGCAATATCTTATTCTAATAAAAATACAAGCATGAAAAACAAAAACACATTACAAAAAGTTTTTCAAAATATTGTTTCAAGGATAAATTACCAATCAGTTTGATTACGAAATGACTTCTAAAAAGGCTGATGTGTCTTCAATCGCAAAATTTAACAGATTCAAGGAACATTCACTGAACATCTACCACACACAGAGTACTATACTAAAAGAATATAGAAAATTTTATGCTTTAAATATACCATATAGATATGACATCTGCTAAACTAATATTGACATTATATTTTACCAACCTTTTTAGACACATCTTGTTTCAATTCTTGTACAGGGGACTCATTTCCAAGTTTGTATGCAGTGTTCTCTGTTTCCTATTTTAAAAAGAAAAGAACAGAGACCAAACAATGACATGTTTTCTTTCAACTTCTGTTTAAAGTAGGTATAAACTAGAAAATGTAGCATTAATAAAGAAAAGGCCCATAGATGTTTGTATATGGATAGATGCTCAGAGATTTTATGCCAACTGGGACGAGAGTTGCATAAGAAGGTTACCAATCAGCAATTTACTATTTTTCTCCTGCAATAGGGTATTTTCCTTTAAATGTACCCAACTTTTTTTTTTTTTTTTTTTGGTGAGGAAGACTGGGCCTGAGCTAACATCTGTTGCTAACCTTCTTCATTTTTGCTTGAGGCAGACTGTCACTGAGCTAACATCTGTGGCAATCTTCCTCTATTTTTTGTATGTGGGATGCTGCCACAGCATGACTTGATGAGTGGTGTGTAGGTCCACACCTTGGGTCCAAACCTGTAAACCTCTGAAGTGGAGCACAAACTTAACCACTAGGCCACCAGGCCAGCCCCCAAATGTGCCCAACTCTTTAACATCAAAAAACTGTAAAGGAAGATAAGAACTACTAAGTACCTTCGTAGCTTAAAAAGATTAAGGAGTTAAGCAAAGGGTTGAATGAGAACTGTTATTTTTCCCAAAGTATTGTTCCATAAATATGCATAAATATAAAAGTACATAACACAGAAAACCACATTCAGAGAATAATTTTCTTAAAAACTCTGCATGCCTTAGATAAAAGGAATGAAGAGTTAATCAGAAGTTAAATGAAGTCCTCAAAACAGTCACAGATGAAAAAATTAAACCCACCAAAAATACATATATATCTACGTATACATTCATATACACATACGTACATATATATATATATTTGGGAGGTTAGAGAAGGTAGAAATGGATACTACATTTCTCCTGGAAAAAAATTTGGGTAAAATAAGACAATCATACATTTGCAAATCTTAATACAATATTCTCCTCCATATTAAGCTGTCCTCACATTTATAGAAGTACAGTAATTTGAATGTTACTACCAATACTGAGAAAAAACTTCATAATTCTTGGTACACATTATAGCGCTTGTTAGAAAAAGGTCGCCATAAGCATTTTTGACAGATAAGTGACCTAAGGCATGTAAGGTTGTAAGTAAGTATTCAGGAAGCGCTTATCCAAGTATCAGGATATGATCACGATAGGCTCCATGATAAAATTACTCCAGAGATTATTATAATGCCAAAGATTTAACGTGCTAGAGAAATTTCTGTAGGACTTCCAATATCTTCAAGTTGAAAATTTGTTTCATTGAATTCTTTCCAGCATTTGGGAAATACTACCAGTATTATATAGATTTTTCTACAGAAAAGTTGTTTCATGGAATTTTAAGTGTTAGGTAAAATCAAACTCTACCACAACCCATGAGGGCCTAACATGTACGGCCCCTGCCTACATCTTTGATATCTTCTCCATTTCTCACCTCCCTCTCCCTCCACAACCCCACAATTACACTCTGGCCAACTGGATGGCTCCTTACCATCCTAAGGGGCACAGCTCAAGTGTTATTACATCAGAAAAGCCTTCTCTGACCACCTTCAAATAGCCTCATCTCTTTAACTTTATATCACATTATCCTATTTTTTTTTCCTTCATGGCACTTATCACCATCTGAAACGACCTGGTTTACTTGTTTATTTTTTGTCTCTTCCTTGCCCCACTAGAATGTAAGCCCCACGAGAGCAGGGACTTTGTTCCGTCTACCATTACTTACCCAGTCCTTAAAACACTACCTGGCAAAAGTAATCATTTGCTGAATGAATGCTGAATAACGCATACTCTGGCTTTTCTTCAGTTAACACATGTATCTTAAGTTTATATGTCCTTCAATTGAATCTTGGTTTTAAACTAAAAAAAAAACTCTAATCAAAACCAATTACTAAGATAATCTTGACAAGATGAGGGAGAAAGAATACTTGAAAGCTGATGGCCATTAAGAACAGTTAGTGCACAGCAAAGAAACTGTCCGACGAGTTACGTATCCGTTAGTAGGAAAATCAGAAGCATTGTACAACATAATTCTGTGGATATTTTCCCTAAGTTAACCTAAGCAAAAATACACACTAATAATTCCTGAACCTCAATTTAACTTGTTTTAATTATGTTCTTACAAAGATCACAGATTAACATTCTTACACTGACCCAAAATGCCAAGCAGTGATCAGACTTCTATGTTATTTGGCAAAACACTCTTGGACTTTGAACTTTTGAAAGATACCGACTCCTATAAGGTAAACTTCTGTTAAGTCACAAGTTTAAAGGAGTGATATGGCACCTACCAGAAGATCTCATCTCTGGAGTAGTTAATTGGAAGATTTCTTAGTAAAACCTGACTTAGTATATATATAGTCATCTATGATTCTGTCCCAGTGTTGTCTAAGGTCCAGGTCCTTCCTCCAGCGCCTTGATCAGGCTTTGGGGATAGCAATGGAAGCCAAGCATGTGCCTGCAGACAACCAACACCAACTTAGCTAGATTTGAGACAGTCCTCATATATTATCTCCTTCTGGAGATGGACTGCCCTATTACTAAAGCATAGTAGTTACTAAATCCAGCTTCCTGTCTTCAGGCCATTTCTCTAACCCCTACAACCTTAGAGATACGCTTCCTTAAAAGGTATGGCAGATCATTCAATTTCTAGCAATGCACGCCACTGTTTCCCTCCAGCTGTGTTAAATATTAGAGAGCTGCTTGTACCCTCCTCAGAGTATTCAGTTATGAGATTTGAGCTTTTGAATTTTAATAAACACATCCAACAAAAGATAACTTGGCTTCACAAATCATTTGTACAAAAGTGATCTACACTCAAAGAAATCTTATTATCTATTAACGAACATTAAGCTAAAAATGTTAGTTATTTAAACATTTGGGTTACGTCTCGTTTTTAGTAATGAGGAAGGTCTACTCTACTAACAATGACTAAAGGGAAATTTAAAAAAATGTTTTAGAGATGTGCCCTCCACTCTTCTCGATTGGGAAGAGAGAAAATAACACATAGGAAACAATTCTTAAATAGTTGTCGTATCCATCCATCCAATCCTATCAACACCATCCGTGTCGGAGTCTCATGTCTTGACGTTCTAACTGTCTCTTAACAACTCTCTCTGTACTTAGTCTCTTTCCTCCAAACTTTCTTCCACCCTCCCACCACTTATCTTATGTTAATTCCCCAGCAAAACACCTTGGAGAGCACAGCTATAAGACATACAAAAAATTGACTTTTTAAATATGTTGCTTCAAAATTTTAAAGCCCAGAGTTCTTTTTTATTTTTTTAAAGATTTTTTTTTTCCCTTTTTCTCCCCAAAGGCCCCTGGTACATAGTTGTGTACTTTTTTTTTTTCCCAGTTGTGGGTCCTTCTAGGTGTGGCATGTGGGACGCTGCCTCAGCAAGGCTTGATGATCGGTGCTAGGTCCGTGCCCAGGATCTGAGCTGGCGAAACCCTGGGCCACTGCAGCAGAGCACGCGAACTTAACCACTCGGCCATGGGGCTGGGCCCATAAAGCCTAGAGTTCTTAACCTGACATTCAAGGTTCATGGAAACCTGGCCCCAATTTACTTGTTCAACATTCCACCACTGACACTTTACATTGGTCACCTCAGTTTTTCAATGCTCCCAGCAAATTCTATACCTTTGCACTCTCTACCTACGCAAACTTCTCCCAATTTTCAAAACCCAGCACAAGATCTACCTTCCCTCTGAAATTTTTCTCTATTTCAGGTAACAATGTTCTCATGCTTGTTCTATCTCTCCCTTCTTCCTCCAAATTCCTTGCAGCACTTAAGGTCTATTCTACTCTCTAAACATCAATACTTCATATATCATCCCTTCATATACATGTCTCTTCTGTGAGATTGTAAAATCATCAAAAATCGGGACTATATCAAACTTTCCTTTGGATTGCTTAAGACAACAATAGATACACTATTACACATAATATGCACTTAATAATCTGAGTATATCCATATCATAGAATACTACTTAGCAACAAAAAGGAATAAACCATTAATACATGCAACAACTTGGATGGCTCTCAATCCTTTGAGCCAATCTCAAAAGGTCACACACTATATGATTTCATTTATAGGACAATCTCAAACGACAAAATTTATAGAGATGAAAAACAGATTAGTGGCTGTCTGGGGTTAGGGATGATGTGGGAGTGGTAGCGGATGTGACTTTATAAAGGGGTAACACAAAGGAGATCTTTGTGGTGATGAAATAGATCTGCATCTTGACTGTGGTGGTGGTTACACAAATATACACATGTAATAAACTGACATAGAAGTATATGCTCACATTGTACCAATGTCAAATTCCTGGTTTTGATGTTGCACTGTAATTAAGACATAACCCCTGGGGAAAATGGGTGAAGGATACACAGGACTTCTCTGTACTGTCTTTGCAACTTCCGGTGAATCTATAATTATTTCAAAATAGAAGATAAAAAAGAACATCCAACTTCATATTTGTTTACCAAACATGTACATTCTCTCTCTAGTTTTATTCAAGTTAAGGGCAATCTATAATTACTGAGATAAAGTAAATTCCCACAGCCTATTAGTTATAACCTAAAGATGTCTTAGAGCCAAGTGGCTTTTAAAATCTACAAGCATAAACAGCAAGTGTCTCTGGATATGGGAATTGGGAGGTGGAGGATGACGGATGGGAGGGAAGCTACAATTGTTAACCATCTACTTTTTGCACTGAGCAAATTTTAACCATATCCATGTATTATTTTTTTTTCTGAGGAAGACTGGCACTGAGCTAACATCTGTGCCAATCCTCCTCTATTTTATGTGGGATCCTGCCACAGCGTGGCTTGATGAGCGGTTCTAAATCTGCACCCAGGATCTGAACACGCAAACCCTTGGCTGCCAAAGTAGAGCGCGCAAACTTAACCACTACGCCACCAGGCTGGCCCCTCCATGTACTATTTTTAAAAGTTGTTTTTATTAAAATATAAAAAGATTTTTATAAAATATAAGGAATAAAGAATTATGATATAACCTTTCTTAAGCATTTTTAAGAAAAAGATTATTACTATTAGCATTCAAGTCTCTTACATATCCTTCACCATTTCTATTACATTGTTTCTCCGTCAGAGATGGCTGACACCCTAAACTTTGTGTTTATCATTCCTTTGCTGTTCTTTATGGTTTTACTATGCTTGTATCTCTAAACAATATATTCTTTAATTTAGAATGCTTTTGAACTTAATATAAATGGAATCTTTTTTCTTTTTGCTAAGAAAGATTTGCCCTGAGCTAAGATGTGTTACTACTTGTCCTCCTTTTGCTTGAGGAAGATTAGCCCTGAGCTAATATCTGTGCCAATCTTCCTCTATTTTTATGTGGGTCACTGCCACAGCATGGCCGCCGTCAAGTGGTATAGGTCCATGCCCAGGAACTGAACCCAGACCGCCGAAGTGGAGCACACTGAACTTAACCACTATGCCATCAGGCGAGCCCCTTAAACGGAATCTTATGCATGTGTTTTCCGGTGACTTGTATTTTTCCCCCCACTCAACACTACAGTGCTGAAATTCACCCATGTTATTATGCATAACTACTTCATTCATACCCACTACTGCAGAATATTCCATATGAATTATATACCACAATTTATCAAAGAGATCAGTATCCAATGTGTATAAACAGAAGATAGAGATACTGGAACTGAAAAAAAATAAAGCATGTTTGAGATTATGCATACACATGTACAGACATACCCACAAACATACACAAGCATAGATATATAGCATATACTCTATTTGATGGAAGTAGTTCTGTTTGGTGATATTCTTATACTTAAAATGGCTCTCATTGATATAATGTCTCAATATCAAATTCCTTTGCTTAGATATAAGTCTGGGATTGATTTTTATATATAGTGATGATACCAGTATGTGCGCCCATAAGAAGTATACAAGTGTTTTGGTTACTCCACATTATTGTCCTGCAAGTTTTACCATTTCAATTAAGACACACATACACACAATACAAGTATTTTATAGTGTTCTTTTATTCTAAAAATTATAAACCAAATAAAAGTTAGTGGAAATCTAAACAATAATTATAATCCCTTCCTTATCACACAATATTTAATTAGATATTTCTAGACTACCTAATCACACCTAGTAAGATACAACAATATTATTTAGAAAAATAAGCAATAGAAAGCAAAAGCAAGAAAATGAAGAACTACATACAAGAGAAAAATGAAGGAAAGGTGTACATGATTTGTGTAGAAACATAACTTTCAGAAAGCACAACTTACCTTTAATGTTGAAATCCCAACCTTTCCTGGAGACCTGTTCAGAAATAAAAGCAAGGAGGCGTTGAATAGTGGAGGTGAGAAGGGAAATACTTCCACACACTTATTAAAGACAAGCCCACATTTTTAAAAACATGTACATATTTTGTGATTAAAATGTCTTCTGTGCATATAGAAAATGTAGAAAACATAAAACAGTAGAGAAGAAACTTAAAATGATCCATAATCTTATCACACAGAAATTTGAGTATCTCTTGTCTTCCCATATATATATATATATACACATATATGACATACAATTCTATAAGCATCTTTGTAAATAAAAATTTGTGCTCTTCCATTATAAATTTATTTAAAATAAACTTCTCTAGAAGTAGAAGTGCAGGTCAAAAGTATACATCCTTTTCAGGATTTTCAGAAACTTTCAAATTGCCCTCCAAAACGGTTGTACCAGTTTTTTTTTTTTTGAGGAAGATTAGCCCTGAGCTAACTACTGCCAATTCTCCTCTTTTTGCTGAGGAAGACTGGCCCTGAGCTAACATCCATGCCCATCTTCCTCTACTTTATATGTGGGACGCCTACCACAACATGGCTTTTGCCAAGCGGTGCTGTGTCGGCACACAGGATCCGAACTGGTGAACCCTAGCCTGCCAAGAAGCGGAACATGCGAACTTAACTGCTGCACCACCGGGCCGGCCCCTAGATACAGTAATTTTAAAAAGTAACTTCACCAGTGATTTTCACCTCCCCACCCTCCATTTTTCTTCAAATAGGAACAGTTTGATATCTGCTTTAAAGCATAAGGGAGAGACACACTCTTATAGCCACTTATTATATCTCAGGGTTATGCAGTAAGAAACACTTTTTTTTTAATATATCTTTTTTTTAAGAATGAATTCTTTTATTTATTTATTTATTTTCCTACCCAAAGCCCCCAAACATAGTTGTAGGTCATTCTAGTTCTTCTGTGTGAGATGCTGCCACAGCATGGGTTGATAAGCAGTGTGTAGGTCCACACCCAGGATCTGAACCAGGAAACCCTGGGCCACCAAAGTGGAGCACACAAACTTAACCGCTCAGCCATGGGGCCGGCCCCAGAAACACTTTTAAATAATTAATATTGCTGAGAGATTGTGACTTTCCCCAAAGTCACATATTTTGAGGCAGAACCAAGAAAAGCATGGAGTCCTGCAACCATGCTCTTTATATGCCAAATTGAGTGATCCATATTTGGCATAAGAATCCTTGACCTCTAATCAAAACTTAGTGTGATAAAAAAGAATTACTTTTGCCACTTATTAGAAAATCAACCCCTTTCTTCAATAAACATTTATGGACTAGTTACTACATGTCAGGGACTATAGATATGAAGATGAATAGGACACAATTCTACTTCAGAGGGTTTTTAAACCCTGTTTAAAAAACAAAAAAGGAAGCTGTATAAAATAGTGCCCACCTATTTAATTGCAGTGCCTAGACAATATAATTTCATGTTAACAGAGGACAATTTCCAGAAATGAAAATTTTTATATCCCCAATTATTAGCTTCCTTAGCAAACCTCTCCTACTATGTAACAAAATTCTGTTTACCCAGAGGTGATTAGGACCAAAGCTATCCCAATTTTAAAAAAAGAAAAAAAGATTCCAAATAAAGGATTTTAAAACAATACACATGCAATCAAAACAAAAATCAAAAAAACAAAAGAAAACCTTGAAGGGGCTCAAATTTCCATGTGACACGTATTCTGAACACCAATCAGGAAAAAAAAGAAAATCACCTGCCACAGAGGCATAAAGGCAAGAGAAAATAAGATTTTAAAAAACCTTTTTTTTTTGAGGAAGATTAGCCCTAAGCTAACTGCCGCCAATCTTCCTCTTTTTGCTGAGGAAGACTGGCCCTGAGCTAACATCCGTGCCCATCTTCCTCCACTTTATATGTGGGACGCCTACCACAGCATGGCTTGCCAAGCAGTGCCATGTCGGCACCCGGGATCCGAACCGGTGAACCCCGGGCCGCTGAAGCAGAACGGGCACACTTAACCACTGCGCCACCGGGCAGGCCCCCGATTTTAAAAAAACTTAAGCCCCATATGAGGTAGCAAAGAGAGAAAAGAAAACCTGCCTTCCCCATGACCCCCACTTTGAGAAATCTGATCACGTTTTTAGCTGTCAACAAAACAGAATAGGGAGCCACATTTCTCTCCTGGATGTAAGTGCTTTCATAAAGAGCACTTTCTGGCTGTTGATTCACAGGATCTCAGTTACGGACCAATTGCTGACACACATGGAAATATTCCAAATTGGTTCTGGTGGGGCTTTACATATAGCATGCACAAACTATAAAGAGTAATTTATTACTGCCCTTTGAGAGCCAAGGGGATGTAGTGAAAAGAGCATGGGCTTTTGAGCAGATGAACCTTGCCTGAATATCATTTCTACCAGTTACCCTATGCGTGAACCTGATCAAATCATTTAATTTCTCCAAGCCATAATCTCCTTCTCTGTAAAAGGGGGTAAAACCATCTACTTCATAGGACTACTATAAGGATTAAGTGAGAGAACATGGGGCACACCCAATAAGTGGTAGTTTCTTCAGTAGCTTTGAATTGCTCCATCGAAACTCAGAAATGATGAGCTTCACGCAGTTTCTCCAAGGCACTCTGGCTGCCTATCAGTAGTGGGGAGCCTGAGATCAATTTCTGGAATACAAAAAAGATATCCTACACAGCCTGTCAAGCTCCAGCCTACTTGACAACAGGGAACATGAAAAAAGCCAGATTGCAAATGGTGCTGGGAAAACTGGACAGCCACATGCAAAAGATTGAAAATTGACCATTCTTTTTCACCACACACCAAAATAAACTCAAAATGGATCAAAGACCTAAAGATTAGGCCTGAGACAATAAGTCTTTTGGAAGAGAATATAGGCAGTACACTCTTTGACATCAGTTTCAAAAGAATCTTTTCGGACACTGTAACTCCTCAGTTGAGGGAAACAATAGAAAGAATAAACAAATGAGACTTCATCAGACTAAAGAGCTTCTTCAAGGCAAGGGAAAACAGGATTGAAACAAAAAAACAGCTCACTAATTGGGAAAAAATATTTACAAGCCACTTATCCGACAAAGGGTTAATCTCCATAATATACAAAGAACTCACACTGCTTAACAACAAAAAAACAAACAACCCGTTCAAAAAATGGGCAGAGGACAGGAACAGACATTTCTCAAAAGAAGATATGAATATGGCCAATAGACACATGAAAAGATGTTCATCATCGCTAATCATCAGGGAAATGCAAATCAAAACTACACTAAGATATCACCTTACCCCCGTTAGATTGGCAAAAACATCCAAAACCAAGAACGACAAATGTTGGAGAGGTTGTGGAGAAAGAGGAACCCTCATACACTGTTGGTGGGAATGCAAACTGGTACAGCCACTATGGAAAACAGTATGGAGATTTCTCAAAAAGTTAAAAATAGAAATACCCTATGACCCAGCCATCCCATTACTGGGTATCTATCCTAAGAACCTGATATCAGATATCTCAAGAGTCCGTTGCACCCCTATGTTCATCGCAGCATTATTTACAATAGCCAAGACGTGGAACCAGCCTACATGCCCAGAAACTGATGATTGGATAAAGAAGATGTGGTATATATACACAATGGAATACTACTCAGCCATAAAAAAAGACGAAATTGGCCCATTCACAACAACGTGGATGGACCTCGAGGGCATTATGTTAAGCGAAATAAGTCAGTCAGAGAAAGACGAACTCTATATGACTCCACTCATAGGTGGAAATTAGTATATTGAGAAGGAGATCTGATCGGTGGTTACCAGGGAAAAGGGGGGGTGGGAGGAGGGTACGGAGGGGGAAGTGGTGACTAACAAAAATGTACAACTGAAATCTCACAAGGTTGTAATCTATCATAACATTAATAAAAAAAAAAAAAAAAAAAGAAAAAAGCCAGATTATATTGAGCTGGTGATTAAAATGGGATCCTGCCTGCATTTTGTAGTGTCATTAAAAAACTAATAACAGGGGCCGGCCCTGTGGCCGAGTGGTTAAGTTCGCACACTCTGCTTTGGCGGCCCAGGGTTTTGCCAGTTCGAATCCTGGGTGCCGACATGGCACCGCTCCTCAAGCCATGCTGAGGTGGCGTCCCACATGCGACAACTAGAAGGACCCACAACTAAAAATACACAACTATGTACCAGGGGGCTTTGGGAGAAAAAGGAAAAATTTTAAAAATCTTAAAAAAAACCAAACTAATAACAGAAGACACTCACGTTTGAAACATATTTTAAATGTTGTTAAGGTCTTGGTAGGTAGTAAAACACTTCAGACCACTATAGCTTCTTCTAGTCTAATCAAGCCTAAAATTGTCTATCAGGGTAGTCTGTAAGACCAGAATTCTTTTGTGACACATTTTTTGAGTCTTTTATAGAACATTAGCATCTAGTAAAAAGTGAAAGCACATTTATAATTTGCAAAGTTGGCTAAAATGATTTGTATCATGTGCCAAGATGAAAAAAGAACAACTCATTTCACCTTAAGAAACAGTAAATTATTATTTAGTATTCCCACAGGAAGCATTCCTAATAGGGGCCTTGTAATAATACTAAAACAATGGCCATTATTTATTAAGCATGTGCCAAAAAGTGTGCTAAAAGGACTTGCTTTAGTTTCTTTAGTCCTCACAACTTTCCTATGAGTTATATTACCTTCCCTATTTTATACAACAAAAAACTGAGGCTTGGGTCAGACTAGATAATTTAAATTGCACTGCTAGTAAATAGTAGGGCCAGAATTTGACCCCAGGCAGTCTGACTTTAGGGCCGATCTCAAATATTTCCCAATATTGCCTCCTTTCCCGGTAAGGTCTTAAAAGATGATGGTTATGAAAATATTCTAATTGGTGCTATGAATGAGCACCAGTAAAGGCAATCAGCACAGCTTCTTGGGTTGAACTAAACTGATTAACTCAAAGGCTCTGAATCCTGATCTGTCTTTAACAACTACAATTAACGCCTAATTGATTTGGCACTGCTAGGGAATAAAATAATGAAATGTTCCATATATAAAATTTCCAGAGAGATGAAGCTTCTCTTTGAGTGCTAAACTTCTGAAAATAATTTAATTTTTTTTGAATTTCAAATTTCAAAAGCAGCTTGTAAATTAAGTACACTACAGGCTAAGCCTTGCCCATTTCAGTAATCCTTCCCTTGCAAATGCCTTCTTTAACAAAGGATACACAATTTTCCCTTTCTTACTGACTCAGAGTAATTAACACACTCAAATGCTACCCCATATTTTAATGGAATAATGCCCTCCGGGGACCCTAAGGTGCAGGGGATTTATTTGCCTTCACACCGCAGGACCCCAGGCTACTGTGCTTGGAATGTCTGTCTTTTACAGTTTTGTGTCTCCTTCCTTGATTTAAGTGGTCACTTTTTACAGTTGACCATGTGCCTGCCTTTAAAAGCTATATCCCCCTCCCCTTCTAATTTTTCTTCTAATTTGCATTGAGATGGGAAACCAGGTTTTTAAAAATGGAATTGTAAAAGAAGGATGCAGAGATTCTTAGTGAGGGTCTTCCCATGAGAATTTTTGTACATAGCTTTATTGTGGACTTCGTGGCACATTTTTTGATTGTTCAGAGCCTGTTTAAGGGATTATTTCTTATTTCCAGCTGTATCGGAGAATCGTCATCACCAAAGAAGTGGCTACCAGGTAAGCGAGGTGTCACTAATCTGGATCCCTAGACAACCACTCAACTCTTTTCTGTAACTCAGTCTCTAACTTCAAAGTAGAGATAGTAACATAATACTATTTTAGAGTGATTATCTGCCTAAAGAAAACAACTATTCATGATTGTGTTTGGGGACAGGAGAAATGGGAGACTAAAGGTCGAGAAAATTAAGTTCTACTCTCGGCTTTCCCAACCAACTAGCTGCAAGACCTTTAAAAAATGATTTTTAGAGCTCCTGTAATTTTAGGAAATTTTAAGACCCTTCATTAATTTGGCAGTGAAGATTAATTTATACCATGATTAATGATCTAAATTTTATACCCTCTGATATTATAGGAAACATGGACATAATGCAACACACACACATACACATCCAACAATATCCAGTAATACTTTGATACATATAGTTAACTAGAAAAATATTCCTTCAAACTTTTCTGTAGATATTAAATAGAGCAAATTAGAGTCCTCCTTTTCAAAAGTCTTTTTTTCTAATTATCATTTTTTTTAAAGATTTTATTATTTTCTTTTTTTCTTTTTCTCCCCAAAGTCCCCCAGTACATAGTTGTATATTCTTCGTTGTGGGTCCTTCTGGTTGTGGCATGTGGGACGCTGCCTCAGCGTGGTTTGATGAGCAGTGCCATGTCCACGCCCAGGATTCGAACCAACGAAACACTGGGCCGCCTGCAGTGGAGCGCGTGAACTTAACCACTGGGCCACGGGGCCAGCCCCAGAGTCCTCCTTTTCATGGGTTGTAATTTTTCCCAGAAAAAATCCAAATGCTTACATAAAATAACTTTTATTATACCCACACAAGTGAGAAATCTTTAAGAAAACTCTAAAGTAACAGGTAGACATATTTAAGTACTAGTGGTATACCCCACTTTAAATAAAACATAAACTAAAATGAGAACTTCAAAAGTTTTCATCATAGGGCATTTTTAAATCAAATTATTTTTTACACATTTAAATATCTGATTAACAAAGCTTAATTTAAATAATAAATGTGCTTCTTACAAAGTTGAACAAAAATTAACTTTAAAGGGTTAAACTTTCTTGATTACCTAATAGCATAAAAAAATCTCCCAACATATTAATATTAATCACAAAAGGTAAATCTTTGATTTTGTAGCATAGTTTCTGAAATTGAAGACAATCCCTATCAATTGTACTATTAAATTTAAACACGAAAAACAAGGAATTTCTGAAACAGGTTCAAAATAAAGTCTGCCTTTAACAAGTATTGGTATTCTATTAAAAAAACCCCACAAAAACCCACATGGCTTACAGATCAAATACTAAAATGATTTTTAGTGTGGTTTCCACTTAGATTTCGAATATAAAAATATTTTCAGATTAGTACTTCAGCAACTTTCAATACAGATAGAATATTTTATTATATCTTGTCTTCTATAAGAAAGTTATTTTCATGCATTCACTAAGTTCAGTTTATACTAACAAACCTCATCTTTGAATATAAAATAATGTGTGACAGATGCTTTCTCCAGTCCTTATCCATTCAGCATTTTAATTATAGGAGTTTTCCTTTTGCAGCTAGGGTATTAGAGTTCAGTATCAATGCATTTTAATATCTGCATGATATTTATTTTTTAAAATTTTTACACGGCTTCAAAATGTTGCTTTGGTCATTTTGCAGGACAGTATAGGAATTATTTTTCTTTTATACACTCTGACCTGATCCAGTGATAACTTTCAGATTGAGGCATATTTCATTAGAACAATAAAGTCATTACTACCAAAGGTAAGTGCCCAGTCACAGGGATTTCGATCTGATAATAACTGCCACTTGCCCAAAAGTTGCCCACTAGGTTTCCATAGGAAGCAAAATGCCAAATCCTTTATAAACTCTAACATAATAATACTGCAATCAATACAACTTCAGTGAGGTACAAATATGCAAGCAACACATTTCACTAACCTTCTTAGATGGCTCGTCTTTGGAACTTACTAAATCTGACTCTTTAATTTAGTAATGTCTAGAACAGTTTTCATTTATTTTATAGAAACACAATCAATCCAACAGAAAACACATAGCAGGAGGCTATTTTTAAGAGATTTGGATGCAACATAATACTGTAGGTTTTCTGTCACAGGTGTGAGAAGTGAGCATACTTACCTACTGCTGTCACCGAGTGTTAAAGAGATTTATAGTAATTCTTTTCAAAATCTTAAAAAGATTTTGAAAAATCAGTCAGAAGGGAAGAATAAATTTTTGTTAGTGTTTGAAGGAAGCTTAAGAATCATCTGGACCAATTACCTCATTCCACACGTGAGGGAAATAAGGCCAAAGAAGATTAAATTAATCCATTAATTTAACATTTACCTATTGCTTCCCATGTACCAGCACAGTGCTGAGCACTGGGTGTAAAGTGGTGAACAAAGCAGACAGGATCCCCGCCCTCCTAGAGCTTGTGCTAAGATCAAAGGCCTAGTTAGGACTTGGACCCAAGACTCCCTGCTGATTCTAACAACCCATCGATTACCCTAATAATTCTAATATCCCTTCAAGGTTTCACATGGGCAGGTAGCCAGCCAGTCAAGTGAAACCGGCCATTTTTTTTTTTTAAATGAACTTTTTTTTTTTTTTTAAAGATTTTATTTTTTCCTTTTTCTCCCCAAAGCCCACAGGTACATAGTTGCACATTCTTCGCTGTGGGTCCTTCTAGTTGTGGCATGTGGGACGCTGCCTCAGTGTGGCTTGATGAGCAGTGCCATGTCCGTGCCCAGGATTCGAACCAACGAAACACTGGGCCGCCTGCAGCAGAGCGCGCGAACTTAACCACTCGGCCACGGGGCCAGCCCCTAAACCGGCCATTTTTTAAAGCCTTGATTGTCTACAAGTTCCACCATAAATTTCCCAGAGATGGCTTGGGGGTCCCAGAAACTGAAAGGGCAATGTGACACCAATCTGGAAGTAGAAGGGCTGTAAGTTTAGCTACATAGTAAAAGAACATGAGCCAGAACCAGGAGATCCGAGTTTTAGTCCTGAATCTGCCAGTAACAATGCATGTGACCATAAAAAATATTTTGGGAGAGTTTTCCCAACTTTTAATTACAGCTATTTCAAACATACAAAATTGGGAGAATAATATTATGAACTCACATGTACAACATGTTGACCATGTTCAATAATAATCAATATCAATATCCATCCTTCCACTCCTCTGAGAGATGATTTTGAAGCAAATTCTAGAAAGTGTTTCATTTTTACTCATAAAAATTTCAGTATGTATATAAAAAAGACTTCTTTAAAACACAACCACAATACTATTAAATTTAACAATTCCTTATCATACAGTTGACATTCACATTTCCCAGATTGTCAAGTTTTTTTAAATTGTGTTAAGTTTCAGGTGTACTGCTTTATAATTCGACATCTGTATACACTACAAAGTGATCACCACAAATCTAGTTACCATCCATCACCACAGTTGATCAAAAAAAATTGGTCTATTTCAATTAATAGTAAATAAGGTCCATGCGTTGCAATCAGTTATGTGTCTTTCAATCAGTAAGTTTCCCTTCAATCTCTTTTATTTCTTGCAGTTCATCTAAGTTGTTCATCCTGAAGAGGAATTTTAGGGCAGTGAAACTACTCTGTATGATACTATAACGATGAATACATGTCATTATAAATTTGTCCAAACCTGTAGAATCTACAACAGCAAGAGTAAACCCTAATGTAAACTATGGACTTTGCGTGATTATGTCAGTGTAGGTTCACCAACTGTAACAAATGTACTATTGTGGCAGGGACGTTGATGATGGGTGAGGCTACGTATGTGTGGGGAATGAAGGTACATGGGAAATCTCTGCACCTTCCTCTCAATTTTGCAGTGAACTTAAAACTGCTCTAAAAAAATAAAGTCTTGGGGCTGGCCCAGTGGTGTAGGGGTTAAGTTTGTGCGCTCCACTTCGGTGGCCCAGGATTCATGGGTTCAGATCCTGGCTGTGGACCTACACACCACTCGTTAGGCCATGCTGTGGCAGCATCCCACATACAAAACAGAGGAAGACTGGCACAGATGTTAGCTTACTGACAATCTTCCTCACGCAAAAAGAAGATTGACAACAGATGTTAGCTCAGGACCAATCTTCCTCACTAAAAAAAAATAAATAAATAAAAATAAAAAACCAAGGTCTTAAAAAAAAAACATACAAACAAAAATAAAAGGAACTAGGTTGTTTATCCTGTAGAATTTCTCACGGTCTGAACTTTGTTGACTGAATCTCCATGGTGACATCATTAGAAATATTTTAAAGGGAAACACGCAGAAGAGATTGGAGGGATGGAATGGGCATATATCCAAGGAAAACTACAAAAACCTGTAAGAACAGTATCAAAAAGACTGGTACTCAGAATGTGCTAGGATTTTTAAAAATAGAGAAAAAACTTTTAATTTATATTCAGAACAAGAACAAAAAGAAACTGCAGGTCTATTTAGATGTGGATAAATAGCATAATGTAAAAGGCTCCCTCAATTCATTTTTTTTTTTCCCAATTAAGATTACTGATACTCAAACCAGAAAGGGGAAAAAGAACATAGAATGAAAAAATTGAATCCCAAAGCATTCATGGAAATAAAAGTACCTAGCTAATCTAAATGAGTTCAGCTCTCCTGTCCCAGACAAATTGTATCCCTGTATACTCCAAGGATTTACAGAGCTCAATCCCTATCTAAAATCTTTGAAGACTCAGGGAGGATGGGAAGAGGATGATAAGGAAAACACTCTAATAGTCAACACTGGAAAGCAGGTAGATGCCACAAACTGTAAACAGATTCGCTTGATGTCAATCTCCAGGAAAATTCTTAAGCACACTGTAAAACGATTTAAGAGCTCTAGGCACGCGCGAGGCGGGGGCGGGGGGGGGGGGGGCAGGCTGGGGAAGATACTCATTAAGAGTCAGTAAGCATTCACAGAAAGCCAATCAGGCAAGATTAACCTAATTTCCTTTTTTGATAGGGCCACTGGCCTAGAATATAAAGGGCAAACTGTACACACACAAAAAATCTGGATTTAAGCACTAAATTTTATAATTCTCTCATGATATCCTTTTAGATAACAAAGAGATGTAGGTTAGAATACACTTCGGTGGGTTTGTAACCGGTTGAACATTATTTAAGGTGTGCTGATTAATGGATCAATGAAAAAACCATGAGGCAACATCAAATAATTTCTCTAGTGCTCTATCCTACCTGATGTTCTATTCCAATTGATGTTCTTATTAATGTCTTGGATGAGGACACTGATGGCATATCCACCAAATTTGCAGATGACACAAGGTTGGGAGGGATAAGGAATATACTGGCTGACAGGATCCAAAAATATTTCAACAGGCTAGAAAAATGGGCCAAATCTTAACAGAATGCAGTATAGTACGGATAAATGTAAAATGCACGATGAGGAAGATATAACTTAGCAAATCATGTGAAAACATTTAGGTATTTTTGTTGATTGCTCAGACAGAGTAAAAACTGGTATGGCTGTGGAAAGAGCTAGTGTAATCTCAGGCTGAACTAGCAGAACTGTTATGTCCAGGGCAAGGGAAGTGGTAAATTCTACTCTACTTCTCACTGATAAGAGCACACTTAAGAATATTGTGTACTATTGGAATACTACATTTTAAAAGGAACACATAAAACAGAACATATGTGAAAGAGAGAAACCAATTTGGTGAATGTTCTAGAAACCAAGTAGAAAGATATAAAGAACTAAGGATGGCTAACCTAGAGAAGAGAACGAAGATGAATGCTTCTTTACTTTTTAGATTTTGGATTTATTCTGGAAAGTAGAGGCAGTGAAACTTTGTATATAGGCTAATTTTCTCATTGAAACTTAAGTTTTAATTTAACTTTTAAACTGTTATTCTATATTTGATATGTACAAAAGAGTGTGTGTAGCATATACATGTAATTATGAAGCATAACAAATAAAATGAAGCATGACTTACCATGTCACCTAGAATGAGAATAGCATCAAGACCAGTGCAGCCGCTGTGTGCTCTACTCCATTTGCTGCCTTTCCCTTTGAGGGAACCACTAGCCTAGATTTGATTTATTGTTACCTTACTTTTTCATTTTTAAAATGCAATGTACCCCGAAACGATATATTGCTAAGTTTTGCAATTTCTAAGCTCTGTTTTCACTGATGTATTTCCAAAGAAAAAGTGTTGGACTCTAAAATAAACACAGCATTCAAAAATCTTGGCATCCCTTTCAGAGAAAGGCTGTCCTTGTCATTGCACACTCTAATTGTATTTAAGTCTCACAAGCGTGCCCATACCCACTAGTCTCCTTCTGCTTCTCCCCCACCTAGGGTTGCCAGATTTAGCAACTACAAGTATAGGCTGCCCAGTTAAATTCCATTTCAGATAAACATACTGAAAATGTATTCATTGTTTATCTGAAATTGGAATTTAACTGGGAGCCCTGTATTTTATCTGGCAACCCCCACCTCCAAGTTAATTAGGTAGACAATTAATCCTATGATCTGCTAGTATGTGATAAAGGGACAAAGTAGGAGGAATTGAGTTGTCAATCTACTGTATAAATATTCATCTAAGTATTCAATAGCATTCACTGACTTGGGAAAAAAATTGCACATGTGAATTCAGTGAATGCCTTTTCAGACCGTGCATTCAGCATACATACCCAAATGCAAATACATATATGCTATTATGCAAATTTTTCAAAAAAAATTCAGTGAAGAGTAGGAAGGTGTATTAATTGCTTCATTATTTTAGCTTTGATTGCCCCCCACAAAAAACCAAAAACAAGATGGCTATTCTAACAAAACGACAAAATCTCTAGATATGTAAATTGACTCACGATCATTATTTATAAACATATTCATATCATTTCGAAACTGTCCTCAGTCAATGTGTTCAAAATGAAGTTACCCTACATTGGTCAAATAAATATCATCAGCTAATTTTCTAGATAAATATCGATTAAAATTATGTTGTTATTAAAAAGGGATTCAGTTACTATAAATAAAGTTATTTTAGGACACACTTCACTTTATAAAAAGAATATTAGAAATATTTCAGATATATTATTTATCAATCAAAAAACTGATGAGCCTTCTGCAATATGAAGTAGAATTTGCATCTCAATTCTGTCAATACATAATCTCAACATCCTTCCACAACCTGAAGCACTAATAGCTCCTAGATTTGAATGGCAATCAATATAAGTGTGTATTAAGAACCCGTATAGATTAGATTCCCTAAATAGAAGCTAGTTGCATTTGCCCTGCCTGGCTTACTGCAAAGCCACGTTTCGCAGTCTGCAATCAGGTATCGACATGGTTGACTACAGTAGAAGTCTAACTTGGTTTTTCAGAGCTTCAGCGAGTGGTTGCTCAACAGGCAATCACTGGATCACCTTTTCCAATTTTAAACTCAAATCTTTATCACTCATGCACTATGGCTTTAGGGTAATCAGGATGTAAACTCATGATGCAAGTGCTTAAGTCTACTTTTAAAAAGCACACTGAATTTCCATGGTTCAAAGAGCCAGATTCCACAAGCCATCCTACCTCTCTAGTTTCTCACCCTTTAGCTATAGACCGATCCTTCAGCCTTTCGGGCTTGGTGTTTCTCTACCTCTTACCTGAGGGTTATCTGAAAAACAAACACAATCTGTAAGCCTTCTGAGAACAGGGAGGAAGGAGCATGCAAAGTAAACCTACATTTGCCACCTGCTTCATAGTCAACTAAACAACTAGGAACTCAAAGACCCACCTCCTAAAGTACGAAGATAAAATACAAGAGCCGTCTCACGCTTAACATTCCCATTTCCAAACTTTTCATTATACGAGGTGAAAAGAATATAACAAAACAATTGGACAAAAGACAGAAAAATAGACTAACAAGGTCTTCTTTTCTTTTTCTGTCAGTAAGAGGACTCACTTTTTTTAGGCTCTGAGAAAAAAACGTGGTTTGCTTTGAAGAAGCCTCTTGTCAGGTTGCAAAATTCCTGGCAGACTCCTAAAGAGGTAAAAAGGGGCAATGACAGATATGGAAGGAGGGAGTATAGAGTGACTCAGCTAGAATAAAGCTGGTGGCTTGGGAAACATTTTTCTTATAGGAAGGTGACTACCAAGGGCTTAACAGAGAATTACTATATAGCTTGATTTTGTTTTTACCCCCTTCTTCTTTTTGCATCTGCTAGCAGGAAAATATAAATGTAAGACGAGCTTAAGCAGTACGTCAAGGAACTGAATGAAGCAGAGCAAAGAACAGCTTGCCTGTGCAAAGAAGGTGCTGGGATTCTAAGGTCTTTGAGGTGAACAGGATATGAGTATAGATAGGGCTTTAGCCAGCCATTAAAGTAAGCAGGTAATTAAAGGGTTTTGATTTCTAAAGCCTAGCAAGCTGAAATAGGAAGATCTGATGCCAACTAAGACCAACATGAAAGTGCTAAGTCTAAACTAGGAATCAGAAGGTGCTCAGAAAGCACTGACATGAAGATTTTTTCCCCACTTAGGCCAGGAAGGAAAACAACAACAAAAACAAAACAAAACCCCAGGTTGAACAAAAACTGAAAACAGTTCAAATTCAGAGAACAAGATACTGTTTTATTTTTTAAATCTTGCTCTAAGTGCGTGGTTTTCAATATTTGGTATTCAGTATTGTTCGCTGGAATTGAAACGTATATAATGATTAATTAGTTACATTCTTATGGCAAGTTTTACTAGATTCTACGCTAAGTGTAAAACCCCCATAGAAGGTGGGAAGTCAAGCAGCATCTTCAACCTAATAACAATAGTCAAAGTAAAGAAACGAGATCTAAGAGAAAATCATCTGCTGGCCTTTCAAACTCAAATCATTTGTGACAGTATCAGGCCCACGCTCACAGCCCTATTTTAAGTTGGCTACTACCAAAAGTGACAATCCCAACTAAACCTGAAAGTATAGCAACAGCAGGAAAAAAATAAGTGCTAGGTCAATCATAAACAAGTCTTATCTTCCTAGTACAACCTAAAATGTCACGTTTTAATTAGGCAGTCGAAAATAGGAATCACTCCAATTTCCCTAGACACGTGGCAATACTGGTTTATTAACAAGATTAACAAAAAGCTGAGACCATAGTTGCAACAATTACCTAACAGGGAATTAACTGAATCCTCAAGATGTGAATTACTACTTTTATTTTCCTTTGAAAGACCATTTTAAGTTTTAAATACTATGAAAGCCAAGAAGTAAAATATATCTAAAATACCTAAAAACTATTTTATCAATGATATTAATAGAAATAGATGGTGAGAAAATTTGGCACAACGGCTCTATGTTTTTGAAAGTAGGTTTTGTGGCAATATTTTTAAACGATCTTTAATGAAATCAAAGGAAACTTTATAATGAAATAAAAATCTAGTCACACATAAAGTAATTACACACTTAAAGTGGATCCTTAAGCAACTATATCTTATCTAAAATGACAACTTGATTTTTCAAAACTGATTTATGTAATTCATGTAGTTTTATGCCATATTCCTAAAAGAAGAGTTTAATTATTTATTGACAAAGTAACAGAAAAATAGATCAGTTTCCTGGGCCTACTTAAGAATTATAAACTAAAAACATTCTACTCCACATGTTTACAACCATTCAATAAATACCCACATTAAAATAATAACTCCAGGGTAGGGTAGCTATATCACAATGTCCCAATCAATAAAGTGGGTTAGATAAAACTCACATGTATTAACTATTTAAAGTAATTTCTAGTAAAATCGCAACAGAAACAGGTAACTAAATTTTTGACTGCCTGGAGAAGTCAATACAAATGCAAACATGCTAAATCACTTTATAACTTACTTTTTAAAAAGTAAACAAGATATTGGGCTACAGGCCATATTACAGACGCTTTATCAAGTTAATGTGGTAATATGATTTTGTAAGTTATCTGAAACATCCAATGGCATATTAATCTTAAAAAGTCAATGCCAATAACTTCTAAGGTCACCCTATATAAAAATTAGAGCTCTAAAGAACCTGTCACAACCCTCCTTTTCAAAAAATTTAAATATGGGCTGGCCCGTGGCCGAGTGGTTAAGGGTTAAGTTCCCGCACTCCACTTGGGCAGCCCAGGGTTTCACTGGTTCGGATCCTGGGCGTGGACATGGCACCGCTCATCAGGCCATGTTGAGGTGGTGTTCCACATGCCACAACTAGAAGGACCCACAACTAAAATATACAACTGTGTACTGGGGGGATTTGGGGAGAAAAAGGAAAAAAAAAAAGATTGGCAACAGTTGTTAGCTAGATGCCAATCTTAAAAAAAAAAATTGGGGGCTGGCCGGGTGGCCCAATCGTTAAGTTAGCATGTTCCGCTTCGGCAGCCTGGGGTTCGCCAGTTTGGAGCCCTGGTGCAGACATGGCACCACTTGGCAAATCACGCTGTGACAGGTGTCCCATATACAAAGTAGAGGAAGATGGGCACAGATGTTAGCTCAGGGCCAGTCTTCCTCAGCAAAAAGAGGATTGGTGGCAGATGTTAGCTCAGGGCTAATCTTCCTCAAAAAAAACCCCAAAAATGGGGCCAGCACTGTGGCTGAGTGGTTAAGTTCGTGCGCTCCGCTGCAGGCGGCCTAGGGTTTCCTTGGTTTGAACCCTAGGCACGGACATGGCACTGCTCATCGAGCCACGCTGAGGTGGCGTCCCACATACCACTAGAAGGACCCACAACTAAGAATATACAACTACGTACCTGGGGGCTTTGGGGAGAAAAAGGAAAAAAAATAAAATCTTTAAAAATCTTCTCATTAAAAAGAAAAAAACCCCAAAATTTAAATAAATCAATTCTATTATCAGTGAACTGCTTATTCACACTTTGAGATTCTTCACTTTTCTCCTTCTGAGTTCACTGCTCATCACCAAAGATGAGCAGAGGAACAAAAATCAAATCATTTATTTTGTTTTTTAAATCTTTTAATAAAACATTTACTGTTATCTCTGATAAAAGGTTTGATGGGAAAGGAAGATGTAAACTAATGACTGAACTGAGGTTTTGGTGTAACTGGTAGTTTTTAATTATTCATGTTCTCCCTTAATATCATAACAATAGAAAACTGAACATATTTCAGTATGATTTAATATTAAGTACTTTATAAATTCTATGCTTTATGTATTTGAATTTCTACTTCTGCATTCTTTAATGAAACATGTATTAAAGACTTGATAAATATTCTAGAAAAATCTCAAATTACCTAGAATGTTTACCTACATAAAACATTCTGTAAGCCAAGTTGTTTATTACAAAAAAGATTCCTCAACCTTATTTACATCTTAAATAGTAACTACTGATAATGTAATTTTTCTATTTACCTAACTACTGAGAATACATTTTTTCCATTAATATTTGATGTCAAATAAATTTGAAAGCCAATAGACGTTTGATTAGGTGCAAAATATTAATAGCTACCACATGCATTCATTGTGACTGCTAGAAAACAACTCTGAAGGGCAAGAAAAAAAAAGAAAGAAACATTGTGTTTCTAATTAGTGGCTTGTAGCCAAAAACATGAATCAGAGTTATACCAAAAAAAAAAAAAAATCAAACAGAAAAACCCAACAACTGTGGCCTAACTAAACAACTGACAACAACCTACAGAGCAATTACAGAAAAAGGAAATCTGGGATCAAAACTTTCTGGGGCACAGAAGCCCAAATCAGCAGTGGCTCACTTCTTGAGGGGTTTTCCCTTAGGAACAAAGAACATACCCTGTGAAAGGCAGTTAGCAGTGTCTGGGATTCCAGCTCTTTCAGTAGCAAGGTCATTTTGTGACCTAGCTACCGTACTATAGTCAATTCTGTCAAAGCTTAAAAAGAAGAGCATAAAAAATACTGCTTTTCATCGTTTTACACAGTAAATTATACATACCCAAATGGCAGGAGAGTTAGCCTCATCACTTTAATACTTCACATTTACAATATAACATCTGACATGTTTATAGTTTACAAAAGGAAAATAGGGAGGAATCTAATGTTTTATATCTCCATTCAAAACCATCATCTAATCACCACAAATGAGTAATGTTCTTTTTTTTTTTTTCTGAGGAAGATTAGCCCTGAGCTAACATCCGTGCCCATCTTCCTGTACTTTATATGTGGGACGCCTGCCACAGCATGGCTTGCCAAGTGGTCTGCACCCAGGATCCGAACCGGCGAACCCTGGGCAGCCAAAGTGGAACGTGTGCACTTAACCGCTGCGCCACCAGGCCCGCCCCTGACGTTCCATTTTTGCTGGCTGTCCTTTATCCACCCTGAGCTGAGTTTTCTTATTTGCAAAATTAGGATAATAATTGTCCTATCTATCTCACAAAAATTGTCTTTTTATCTCACAGAACTGCTGGATAATCAGAAGAGATAACACGAGTAAAAGCACTTTGAAACCTAATGCCCAAGACATTAGCTGACAGTATGGGATTATCATTCTTTACATGTAACAACACGTAGGACTATAACACTTCTTTCTTATTGTGAACGATGGAAAAAATGGAAAAAAAATTGGCAACAAGGAACTGATACAACTGCAGAATAACTGGCAACATCTCCCAAAGCTTCACTGTTAACATTTAATTATTTATTGAGTACAGGATGTCCCCAAGTCACAAAGGTCCCATAAATCCAAACCACTGTCCTTGCCTCAGCCCCCTCCATTCCCTCCCTCTTTACTCATATAGTAAGTGGTGTGTGCTTGCCCGCAGGGGATGGGGAATTTGAGAGAACCAGGAAGTTCAAAAGTAGAAGAAACTGTGAGGAGAAGTGGAAGAGCACAGAGCATGCCTACTCACCATCCCTATTGCCACCTAAACCTTTTGTTGCTGCTACACATCAGCTGTGGACATCTCTCAATGCTGGGAAATAAGGCAAAGGTTAAAAGTCAACAGCCAAGAGCTATGACCAGGGACAAAATAGGGATAGTAAAGTTCACTTAAAGGAAAAAAGACTGATCTTAGTCACTAGCCTTAATCTCTAAAGCCAGTCCAATAAAGATAAAATACCAATTGCAAAATATTGACAAACCTACTCACTTTCACTCACAAAGGTACTAGTTTTATCAAGTTATGTATTCATTCTGCTCACCTAACTTTGACAAACCCAATAACCTACCCCTACCTGTGACGCTAACCTTTCCCACTTACCAATGCATCCACTATATCCAATTTAACCCATCTTTCCCTTACTCCTTTCCCAAAGACCCAACCATTATATTTCATCCATTACTGCCCCTTGTCAGTTGTAAGGGACAATGAGTTATTGTGCCAGGGAATCTCTCTACTAATGACATTAGGTAAGCTGGGAAGGAGAAAGCTGTGGGTGAATGGGCTGAAACTGGGGCTGGGGAAAACGTTCAAACCACCTGCCATTTCAGTTTGACAAGCGTACATAAGCATATCTAAAATAGATATTTTTAAAAAACACACAAATTGTTAATAGTACTGCTAAACCAGAAAGATGATTCCCTCAGTCTTCCAATTTAAATAAAGACTTTCAGGAACAAATTTAAAAGAACACTATGGATATGAAGCTCCTCCGTGGCTAGTCTTTCCAGTTCAAGAGCAATGCCGGAAAGAACACTGCCAACCTCTTCTCTTGAGCCTACTTAGTAACCAGGATGCCTGCTCCTGAGAAAGTGGGTTTGAATACAGCTCTACATTCTATTCATTCATTCTCTAGAAAGCTTGACCTGTGGTTCATAAGAATGCCCATGGTTCAATGAGTTTGTACTGGAATAGTCTATTATAATTAGTAGTGGTCAAGTAGGTTTTATATAGGTATGGCTTGCTCTGTACACGCTGTCTACTGGAAAATATTGTTAAAGTTTTCTGTCAGAAGCTTCCAAAAATTTTATGCTTCACCCTTTGCATTTTTTTAAAATGTTTTATCCTTCCCCTCTCTCTTCTTCTTTAAAGTTTTAAGGATTAGGGCCCTGTGGAGAAAGTAAAACTCCTTCTGCTCTTAAGTCTATTTGTGCAATTAAAATAAAGTTCTCCTTGGGGCATTGTCAGAATTTAACCACAGTTTTTAATAGGATACACTAAGTCTTAAAATGAAACCATTCAACTCATGATTTCAATAAAAATTCAAGCCAGGAAGATTTAATTTAATCATTTCACAAACTTACAAGCTTACTACATAATGTTCTAATTCAGAAAAATAAACACTTTTTGAAAAGTACACACAGTATATTAAGACTAAAATTCTACTTTGATTTTTTAAAAAGATATTACTTATGTCATTGTCATCTACAGAAATGGACACTAATATTGGCTAAATCATTAACAGATTAACTACCTTCAATTCAGATAACCCGAGGGATTGTACACGTTTAGAAGTTATTACTACCCTATACAATATTAACAAGGATGAGCACCAAAAACAATTACTAACACAAACACTAATATATAATATAAACTGAGTTTATATTTCCTATTTCTTCAATATCTTTATTTTTAGCAAGACAAGTAAACATTTATAATTTAAAACTATTTTAGTTATAGGAATTCTGAGATTTTTAAGAGAGAAAAAATGTATTTGTCAAGTAAATAGAAAGACTTATAATAAAGACCCATACAACCATTCAGTCTTTTCTTTTCCCACTTATTCAAAGGCTGCAAAAGAAAGATAACCTTTCCTATTACATTTCTAAAAGTTTTCTCAAATTAGAATGAATATAAAGGCCAAACATTCTTTTTACAACCAACAAAAATTATCTTTGTTAGGAGCCAGATTATTTATTTGGTACTTGCTGATGAACCAAGGTGCTTTTAAGTTACCTCAGTTAGTTTGTGATGATACAGAGCCTAAAATCATATCTGCACATATATTTCCTAAATGGTCACTCTTCATCTTGAAATTTATTTTAGCTGATATTACAAAGGGATGGCCATTGGATATCAGCGATGCAATGCATTCAATCTTCAAGACAATGACGAACAATGGAACTGAGAAAATTAGTATGATGAAATTGTTGCCTAAACGTGTTGTTAAATTCTGTATGTTTAAAATATTTGAAGACAAAAAGGCTTTGTGGACTTAAAACCAATTGACCCTGATGGAATGCCAAACTGTAAACTGCCAGACAGCTGTAGCTGGTAATAAAATGCTAAGACCTGAAGAGCTTTAGCAGAACTTGATTATATGGTAATCCCAGCATCTGAGAGAAGGCAAAAGAGCTAGAAGAATAACTGATAGGCTGGTTGCTATAGTAACCAAGATAAATTTGTACACTGACTGGGGAAAAACATCGGGGTTGCCATTAGGTATGAGGCTCACATTATGTGTTATGTGCTTTTTCCTCAATTTTGAATCACGAGATGACAGACTAACACAAAGACTGCTCAGTTTGAAACAAGAGAACAAATAGGGTCCTGCTCTGAAGAATAAGGAAAGCACCCAATTAAAGCTTTAGCTGGTTAGCAGAATAATATCTGACAGCTGGAGGGAACAGACCTTGTGAAAGTTTGTAGAAATTAGCTTAGCTCTGGGTAGAAAACAGAAATGTAGGTTAATTATCAATTCAAGTTAAATATCAGTGGGACATAGTACCCACAATTTTTATTTCTTTAAATTTTGTTTGAGGTATTTCTTATGGGCTATTAATCTCTTACAGAAAGCGTTACTGAATGCACACTGTGTAGGGGTGTATCTAAAACAATACTAAATGGTTCGACTTGTAGTCTCTCAGTTATCCACGCCCCAGGAGGCAGCCTTGTAACCTGGTCTCTACACAGGCTGCTAGGGCTACCTTCCCCACCTCCAGCTCCATCACCACCACCCCAACGACCACTCCCTTCCTCCACCTACAGTACCCCAAGGAAGTGATTATCAGAATTGCAGGCAGAATCTGAGGAAGAAACAAACAGCCTCTTCAACGGGTTTGCCTGGTAAATTCACCTGATTTTGTCAAAGTTAAAACAACGAACTGAAGAGAACACACGAACTGTTGTGCAATGTGAAGGTTACACAGTAAGTCTCAAATACCAACAATTAGAAATCATGTTCTGTCCTGTAGGACCACCACTGAACTGTCAACATTCTAAACTATCTAGCTTTTTAACATTTTTAAAGATCAAATCTTATCTACCCTATTTTATGAAGTAGGTTATCACAAGAACAGAGTTTTCAATTTACAGAGTTGGTACAGATTCAAATTGAGCCCCCCAACTGCTATACTGCTAAGGACTGTCTTATCTCCATGAGTCACCAAATGACAGTTGGAGGCCACTAAATTTAGAACTTGGATTTACTAATTAATATGTAGGTTTTTCCTCTACTTCAATATGATGTTACATGGGTATAATAAAACAGCATTTACAAATATTCTATCAATCATCAAAGCCAACAGCAATTAAATATAATCCATGATTAAATATAATCTATAATTAAATGCCAACCCAGGAACGGCCACCTTTAGGGAATTTTTCCTAAAGTAACCCAAATCGCAAAAAATTTTTTTTTACTGAAACTGGTATCAATTTTCAGTTCAGGGAGAAATGTTTCTGATGCCTGAGTAAAGTGAGAAGCTGAGTTTTCAACAAAGGCAACTGTGGAACTTTTTGTCTTTTAGACCAAACCATTCTTTGGGATAGTGTGATCTCCGTTGTCATGACTTAAAAATCAAAATTTCACTATTACTCCAACCTAAAATGATAAGCTGCAGTTGACACTAACTAGACTCCTAAAAATAAAACAAGACAGGTAACAACCACTGTTCTTAGATCAGCTATTCTGTCACCGTTTTTCATCCTGACTTGGAGAAAATTTGTGGGCAAAAGTTAGGATCCTAAAACAGTTAACATCCTCTGAGAGCAAGGCATGAAGAAAGAGAATCACAGCTGATAGGAGTAGACCATCTGAGGAGCCCCACTAACAGGGTAAGTGCCAAAAACCTAGAGTAGGGATCCCCAGCAACACTTTCCCTCCTTCCACAGGCAAGGCAACATCATCGTACAAACGAGGAAGCAGGAGACTTGGGTTCTACTTCTGAGTCTGCCACGAGTCAGCAATATGTCACTTCCCTTCTCTGAGCCTAGGTTTCTCTTTCAGTTAAATGCGAGGGCTGGGCTAAACGATCTCTGGTCCCTTCCCACTATAAAAATGTTACCATTCTGTCTTTCCTTCCAAGGCCTCAAAAATATTTTGGTTGCTGGTAAAAAAAAAAAACTTAAAGAATGCTCAAAATGTCACATTTATTTTTATAACATGTTCTCAGTGCCAGCCTTTAGTATGTGTATGTATAATCCACACAACCAGCAGGAGTATTCATCCCATATATAATTTACCCAGTAAATATTTAATTTAAATATTTAACACCGTCAAGTTTGTTAAACTAAAAAAAAAAAAAATCACGGAAAGATTTCCCAAGAACGAAAGCTTATCAGTAAAAGCACACTATCAAATCTCAACACAATGACAGACTTTTAGAGTTGGAAGGGTTCTGAGTGTAATCTCCTCAATTTAAAGATGAGGAAATGAAATGACTCATAGCCCAGGCTTTTTTCTACTATACCACACTTCCTCCTCCTTTCCTGCTTTATCAAAAGACAGCATGGTAGCAAAAAGAACAGTAGACTATGAAAGTGATCTGGATTCTAGTCCTAACTCTGCCATTAATTTGCTGTGGCACCTTGGACAAGTCACTTTCTCTCTCCAGGCTATGGTTTTCCCAACATTTTATATGAAGGAGTTTAACTAGATGTCCCTTCTAGTTGTAACATGATATGATCTAATAAAACTCCTATTTGACAAAACAAAAGACATATTCCTGAAGGAGAAAAGTGGGACTTTCTAGACAAGAGAACTGAAAAGTTTGGGCTGCTGGTTTTAAATAGATGCATCGGTTCAATTCAATAAGCTGGTCCTAAAGCATTTTATTCCAGAATCTCTTAAGAGGAGGATACCCTCTACATACACATACACACACACACACAGCTACGATGTACTAGAAAAAAATACTGGACTAGAAGTGTGAAGAACTGGTTTCAAATCCCAGCTCTATAGCTTAGAAGCTGTGTCTCCTAGGCCAATTCATTAACTTGTTTGAGCCCAAGGTTCCTCATATGTAAAAAGAGAGGTAAGAATAAGGAAACCTGACCTAAAATATCAATCAAAATAAAGCATTATAAATGTGGTGTATACTGCAAAGCTGGGCAAGTGGAGACGATCTGCCACTGTGGAAAAGTAGGCTGCATTGGAATCAAAAGCCTTTCCATTAAAAACTGGGCTGATTTTTAACTTACTAAATTTGCTTTCAAAGAGTAGAATGACAAAACTGAAGACACCATTGGAGGGGAAATCGAAGAAATAAGTCAATTTTAGGAAATGGATTGTGTATTTGGATTCTCCTAATTAAGAAAACACACCAGATAATTCTCAACTGCCTACTCAGTTTACTACAATTTGGTGAAATGATCTGTGTAGTCGAGAAAACACAATAGCAAGGGACATTTCTTAAAGTGCCCAAATTCAGTGTGTTAATCTCTTGGAGATTGTATGGTGTGCCCACTCCAGTTCATATCAAGGGACAGAAGGTATTTCTGATGACCAGATATCCAGTGACACCATCTGTTTCCACCAATCAAGACTTCTCACTGCAATTCTAGGTTGTTAGTTACCCAGCCAAGTCTCCTCAGGGTACTTTATGCAAATGACAAAACTTCTCACAAAGGAGAGGGAAAAGGTTAATGATGCCAACCTTCTGCTGTCCTCCCAGTACTGCTAGTTCTTTTCAGATGCAATTCTCCAGATGAGTCTAATTCTCTTCCAAATCCCCTCACTGATACAGGATGGAGTCGTGAAATTCAGACTGACAGGACAGTTTTACCCATACAGCTCAACAAGCTGAAGATTTGGGCAGGTCCGAGTTAAAATTAGAATGCTGGGTCCCAAGAGACGTTGTTACTTTTCATCAAGTACCAAAGGATCACAGTGCTTGAGAAGCTATATTATGCCAGGAGGGAAGAAGTGACTCTATCAATCCTATCCAAATGACTCATTCAGTTTAGATAAGTTAAATAGCTCCAAGTTCTGCATACTGCCTCCCAAAGTAAGCACTGTGTGAAGTTAAATTTGCTAATTCCGAGAAAGGAAGTAGAAAGGAATGAACATGTGAGTTCTTTCTCTGTGCCAGGTAATAGACTAGGCAGTTAACATAGGTCCTGATATAACTGTCCTTAAAAATTAAATTTGCTTTATTCATTGAAAAGTAACAATATTCACATAGTTCTAGATTGATTAAAATCATATACATGGATAGTTATTTCCCTCCCCTTCTCCACAGACACACACACAAAAGTCCTAAATGATCAGGTGTCTCATTTAACCAAAATTGACAGTTCATTACTTTGAGGGGAAAACCACAACAAGAAAATTTAATTTCAAGGGACTCCAAAGTATTTGGAAATCCAAATGTATTTTCTCTCCTCTACAATCTAGCTATGAACTTCTTTCAGATACTGAACTTGAAGGAGATTCACTGCCATCTCAGGATCGGCCATTGTCACTCAAAAACCCCACAACAGTGACATGAAGGTTGGTGGAAACACACGCACGTCAACGATCTACCAACATATATTTCTTTCTGATTTTGTTGCTGCAACTTTTTTGGTACATGTCACATATAATATATATTAGGTTTTACAATGACTTCTAGAATGTACAGATAACTTTATTTGCATCAAATGAGGTATTTCTTCGACGTGGTAAGCTTGAAAATTGAAGGCGGCTGACTCCTGGAACCATATTAGGACTTGCATTAACATACAGATTTCACCAATCCTCAAGGTCTTATAGCATGACAACATATTTCACTGCCTCTAGTTCCAGAGAAGTCCGTAGAAGAGCTCGATGAAATCGCTTTTAACATTATTCCAACTTTGAAAAGTGGAGGAGTGGGTAAGTAGAAGTCTCAGTCAAGCGAAGCCTTCCAACTACGCTACTTCCTACTCAGAATCTCCCCGATTAATCACCACTAAAACATCTTGCAGAATTAGATAAAGCGCACAAAGCTGTGGCTCTCCTTCCAACCACCAGATTACTCAGCACTTGTTTGTATCTCTGTAGTCGGTTGTGTACATTTATGTCCGGCTACCTTTTTAAGACCGCGTTCTTCCTAATGGTAAAGAACCTTGTCTGCGATTTCCTTTGCCTCGCGCTAAGGTGCTATTTTAATAAAACATCAGCTAGAGGACTTTCCTAAGTAAACACCCAACCTTTCTCCCGCTCCTCTTCTTTCTGTGCAACGAAGAGGACGGACGGCCAACAGGGAGAGTTACAGCTCCCTCTGAAACGAACAGGTAAGTTAGCGGCAAAAGAAAGAGATGGTAAATGTGATTTCTCCTGCTACTGCTCCTTTCATCTATGGTACCCAAGGCCAAAACGGATGTTTCAAAGGTAAGCTCTGAACCCCACAAACACAAATCGCCGGCTCTCAGGCACGTAAGGTGTCCCACACCTCGCAGAAAGCTAGGCAAGACGAGAAACGGGCTGCGAGAGCGCCCCTGGGCCGTTCGCCAGGGAAAGGAGGGGCCTTGCTCGAATTGGGCGACTCCCCCTCCCCCGACTCCCTCTGAAGTGCCCGAGGAGCAGCGGTGGCGGACCCGGCGGGACCAGGGAGGGGGGTGGGGGAAGGCACAGGGGAAGCCGGAGGACCGGGACGCCCGGCTCCTGGGCCAGAGCTACACTTACTTACCCCACAGGGTAGCCACCCCCTAGGTGCACATCTTCAGGGGCATCAAAGAATTCCTCGGTGTCGCTTTCCGACGCCATTTATAGGACACACCCGCGGGTGAGGGGGCCGGCGTCGCCTGGAGAGAGGGTGACTCTGGTCTCCTCCTCGTCGTCCCCCACACCAGCGAGACCGCGGGGAGGGGGGGGTGCCTGGCGAGGACGAGGAGGGGGCAGACGATCTGAGTGAGGAGCCGGTGAGGGGCAGGGGACCGCCGTCAGCTGCCGGGCTGTGAGAACCACCGGCAGAGCGGCCGCCTGAGGAGGCAGCGGCGGCTCCGGGGACTGTTGCTGCCGCCGCTCCCGGCGATAGGTGTATAAGGAGAGCGAGAGGAGAGGCGGCGGCTCTCCTCGAGGGTGAGGGCGGGCGCGCCGACGACAGCAGCTCCGATTTCTCCCGCAGCAGCAATTACTGCAGCTGGGAGAGCCAGTTGCCCGCAAAATACGGACGCGCACCTACCCTCGCGAGATTTCGGGAGGGGACGGGAAAGCGTGGGCGGGGCGAAGAGGAGGCGGGGGCGGTTCCAGAGAGGCAGTGTTCCGATTTCCTCTACTCGAGAAGCCTATCAAAACGGCGCAAGCGCGTTGAGGGCATTCGGTGAGGGCCGGAAGCAGCCGGGAAGGGTGGGGACAAGCCTCCTGGAGGGAGGAGTCTAGGACCTGCGCAGGGGCGGCGGGCTGCCCGGGCTCCCGGGGAGCGCTGCCGACGTCGGCTGGGTCCGGCAGGGCGCCTCCCACCGAGCTCTGCGGTTCCAAAGAGAGGCGTTTTCAGAGGGGTGATTTTAAGTCTGCTTTTCACTTGCGAGGAAATGCTATTAGAAAACGTGTGCTTTGCCTTTACGTCGTCTTCGTTTATTCCAGCCCGGAATATCCCACTCCAGGGCGTGGGCAGGTCCACACCTCTAGCGTCCCCGGAATAGACCGCCCTATTTATTACAAGATCTCTAGTTGAGATCCCTAAATACGATCCTGCCGGCCAGAGGGTGGGGTCCATGACGGATAAGTGGGGAGTATTTCAGTTCCATGAAGTAATAATGGGTTTATTGCTGGAGCTGAGCCAGTATAGGGCCTCCGGTTACATTTTCTCTACAAATATCTGTTGCCCACGCTTAATGTGAGAGAAATTCGTACATGCTATGCTGGCCAAGATGTGCATCAGTCAGGTGGTAAATATATATTGAGCAGCCACCGTTGCAAGGCTAAGAGCTAGTAACTTAATTTGGATCCTCAACTGCCCGAAATCCAGTGGTGAAAATAGAAAGGTACTTTTTAAGAGACCAAGATGTTCTTTCTTAAATAACGGGTCGTTAAGCATGAAAGTGATAACACTGACTTTCTGTATGATGGCAAAGCACATTCCCACTGATGTCATGACAGGCAAGCTCTGTGAGCTGTTTGCGCAGCCTCAACTATTGCTCGAAATGGCGGTGGAAAAGAATGATGGGGACCAGGGGCATGGCTGGAATGGGAGTCTAGATTCCTCCTTGTAAAGCAACGAGGAAAAGATCTGGTGTTGTCTGGTGGACTTGTGTAGAACCAGTGCCGTATACTGTATCTTCTGTAACATCCGAGGGAGTTCAGAGAAAACACTGCATAATCAAATACGGTAATATTTTTGCAGCGAACCATATGATTTTTCATACGGCGTAAATAAATATCGGTAAATAGTCTCATTTCAGTTCAGGTCAGATACTACTGACAAATAAGTTTAGGTTAGATCAATTTGACTGTCAAATAAGCTACTTAAAAAAAACCCCAAAATTCTTGCTTTCCAGAGCTTTTTGAATTTCAGAATTGCAAACAAGAGATTTCTGGATCCTTGTGAGGATATGACTTTTGTCATAATCCAGTAATTATTAACTTTTATATGTTTTCAACATGTTAATTTTCTAGACATAAAAGTGTATCACCAAGTACTAACTTTTTATTTTGTTGCTCACTGGGAAAGATACGCTTTTTTCCTTATGTTATGGGAAGATATAAGTAAACAAATTACCTGAATTTATTCTCTTTTTAGTTATCTAATAGTGAATTTATGTTTGCCTTAAAAATTAAAGTTTGGTGTCATGTACTGTTCTAGGTGCTGAGGACAATTCAAAGATGAAGAGGACAGCTTAGTTCCTGTCTTCCAGGAGCTCACAATCTGCCAATGGAGACAAATATGGAGTCCTAGTTTGATGCTTTTTTTCATTATACCATACCCCTCCCTTGGACCTTTTAAGGTACTTTAAACATTGTACTTAGAAAAAGTCAAAATGGAATAGAAATGATAAGCTAACATTTTTAGAGCTACTAAAGTTGTTTATTTAAATGCTTTTATCAATTGTGTGAGAAAGTGAATTTCTGGGAATGTCAAAACACATGCCTACCACCTATCATCTTTCTTTCTTTCTTTTTTTGGTGAGGAAGATTGGCCCTAAGCTAACATTTATTGCCTATCTTCCTCTTTTTTTTTTTTTTTTTTTTTGCCTGAAGAAGATTGTCACTGAGTTAACATCTATGCCAATCTTCCTCTATTTTGTATATGGGACACTGCCTCAGCATGGCTTGATGAGTGCTGTGTAGGTCCATGCCAGGATCCGAACCAGTGAACCCCAGGCCACTGAAGCAGAGTGTATGATCTTAACCACTATGCCACAGGGCTGGCCCTATCATCGTTTTTTAAAGATGTCAAAGATGTTTGTTTTGCTTGGAACATCTGTTCTTGAGTTTTAAAGCAGCAGCTTTTAGGTTTAGTCCAAGGCAGTGATTTTGAAGCTTTTCTCCTTGTTAGAAATGGAACCCTTTAAACAAACCTAATTTCATGCAAAAGTTCACATATCATAAAAATAAAAACTGCTCTGTTTGAAGCAGGGATCGCTCAGGTCTCTGCCTGTTTGGCCTTCCCTGAGTCTCCAGAGACTGCACCAAGGCTCCATAAAAAAAAAAAATTTGAAAACTATTGGTCCAAAGCAAGGGTTGGCAAATTATGGTACACTGGATAAATCTGTCCTGCTGTCTGTTTTTGCAAATAAAGTTTTATTGGAACACAGGCAGGCCTATTGGTTTATGTATTGTATATGTCTGCTTTCAGGGTGGAGTTGAGTAGTTGGGACAAAGACTGTATGGCTCACGAAGCCTAAAATATTTACCATCAGGCTCTTTACAGAAAAATTTTGCCAACCCTTGGTCCAAAGGATACTATTTCTAGAGGACCCTAGAACTGAAAGTACACTCAAATTAAATGGTCATTTGAATCAGTTTCACAACAGAATTGTATAATGCAGCAAAATCATATGTATAGATGAAAAGGAGGATAAAACCTTTTCCCACGTGGCTCATTTCTAATAATTTTAAAAACTACGCAGGTCTAAGGCTAAGGTGAGTTTAAGGAAACTTTTTACACTTCCTTACCTGCCTAGCATAAACTCTACTTAGAAATTCCAAAGGCTAGGGGCCAACCCTGTGGCCAATGGTTAAGTTTGCGTGCTTCGCCTCAGCGGCCCAGAGTTTCACCGGTTTGGATCCTGAGTGTGGACATGGCACTCATAATGGCACTGCTCATCAGGCCATGTTGAGGCAGCGTCCCCCATGCCACAACTAGAAGGACCCACAACTAAGATATACAACTATGTACTAGGGGGATTTGGGGAGAAAAAGCAATTAAAAAAAAAAAGATTGGCAACACTTGTTAGCTCAGGTGCCAATATTTAAAAAAAAAAAAAGAAATTTCAAAGGCTAGAGGTCACAGCCACTGTATGGAACAGCTTGTCTGTGGGATACTTGCTCTTTCCTCTTGGCAAGAGTAATACAAACTGGCAGTATCCTTGGGACGAGTTTTGCTCCAACCCCAAGTGTAACCACTTGTAATGCATGTAGGCTTTTGTTACAAACAAGAGTTAATGTGATAACTCAGGGAAAAACTTTTTTTTAAATTAATTAATTAATTAATTAATTTTTATTTTTATAGCAGTAACATTGGATTATAACATTATATAACTTTCAGATGTGCATCATAATGTATGTCGAATTCTGTGTAGATTACATCATGTTCACCACCCAAAGACTGATTACAATCCATCCCCACACACATGTGCCTAATCACCTCTTTTGCTCTCCTCCCTCCCCCCTTCCCCTGTGGTAACCACCAGTCCAATCTCTGTTGCTTTGCGTTTGTTTGTCATTGTTTTTATCTTCTACTTATGAGTGAGATCATATTGTATTTGACTTTTTCCCTCTAACTTATTTCACTTAACATAATACCCTCAAGGTCCGTCCATGTTGTCACAAATGGCCGGATTTCATCATTTCTTATGGCTGAGTACTATTCCATTGTGCATATATACCACATCTTCTTTATGCATTCGTCCCTTGCTGGGCACCTAGGTTGCTTCCAAGTCTTAGCTATTGTGAATAATGCTGCAATGAACATAGGGGTGCATGATCTTTATGCATTTGTGTTTTCACGATCTTTGGATAAATACCCAGCAGTGGAATAGCTGGATCGCATGGTAGATCTATTTTTAATTTTCTGAGGAAACTCCATACTGTTTTCCATAGTGGCTGCACCAGTTTGCACTCTCACCAGCAGTGTACAAGGGTTCCCTTCTCTCCACATCCTCTCCACCACTTGTTATTTCCTGTCTTGTTAATTATAGCCATTCTGATCGGAGTGAGATATCTCATTGTAGTTTTGATTTGCTTTTCCGTGTTAATGATGTTGAATATGTTTTCATGTACCTGTTGGCCATCTGTATATCTTCTTTGGAGAAATCTCTGTTCAAATCTTTTGCCCATTTTTTAATTGAGTTGTTGGTTTTTTGTTGTTGAACTGTATGAGTTCTTTGTATATTTTGGATATTAACCCCTTATCTGATATGTGGTTTGCAAATATCTTCTCCCAATTGTTAGGTTGTCTTTTCATTTTGTTGATTGTTTCTTTGCTGTGCAGAAGCTTTTTAGTTTGCTGTAGTCCCATTTGTTTATTTTTTCTTTTGTTTCCCTTGCCCGGTCAGACATAGTACTTGAAAATATGCTGCTAAGACTGATGTCAAAGAGCATGCTGCCTTTGTTTTCTTCTAGAAGTTTCCTGGTTTCAGGTCTTACATTCAAGTCTTTAATCCATTTTGAGTTGATGTTTGTGCACGGTGTAAGATGATGGTCTGCTTTGATTCTCTTGCATGTGGCTGTCCAGTTTAGGGAAAAACTTTTTATGTACAGGGTTAGATGATTTGAAGATACAATATGGACATGAAAAGATGTAATATTGCAATCTCTGGGAGAGTTTTTATGGATTTTGAAGTATCAGAATTCATGAAAAGATCATTCTGAAACTGGCCAAAATTTCTCAGGGTCAAGATAAAATTCTATAATCATCAGTCCTTAATTATCTGTTTGAAAGGTTAGTCATGTTACAGATTATAATAGTAAATATTCAAAAAATCATTTCTATTTGGCTTTGGAATCTTTATATCTTTTCCAAATCCACCCCATCTTGTTAATAATGGTTTATGTTAACGTTAAAATGAATTATCAATCTCTGAGCATGCAAGAACTGAAAGTAGAGAAAGATTGTCTAGAAATGTGTGAAGAGACACAGAAAAAAGCCAGCCTGGGATTTAAAGTATGTAACAGAATATTATATAGCCATATATTACTGTTCAGAACTCTGGAATAAAGCTAGCTGGAATCATCGTAAACAACAACAACAAAAAGGAATTTATTTGCTTGCATAATCAAATACAGACTGCTATAACACTTGTCTGTTCCTTTGTGATTAATAGATTAGAGAACAATTTGAGCATCCAGTGAATTTTACATTTGCTTATGTGTGATTTTGTCAGCCAGAAACATTAGGTGAAAGCAGAAGATTATACCCAGGTGAATCAAGTTGCATAGGAATACGTAAAATACACACACATACCCTAAACACCTGCCAGCTACCTCATTTCCTTTTGTGCGTTTGAGTCACACTCCTGCACGTCTAGTGTTACAACGTTCCATCTGATTTCAGATAACCCTCCTTCCACCACTTCACAATAACTCCCAACCTGTAACCTCTGTGATACCCATTTCCTTAAGCAAACTTCAGATCTTTTTCTAAATAAAGCACCATATTTATTATAGTATTTGTGTGTTCCTTAACCATTTAACATGTGTAAAACTGTGCTACCATTTTTTTTTATTGAGTTAATGATAGGTTACAATCTTGTGAAATTTCAGTTGTACATTAATGTTTGTCATTTGCGTTGCAGGTGCACCATTTCACACTTTGTGCCCACCCCCCACCCCACCTTTCCGCTGGTAGCCACTAATCTGTTCTCTTTGTCCACATTTTTAAATTCCTCATATGAGTGGAGTCATACAGAGATTGTCCTTCTCTAACTGGCTTATTTCACTTAACATAATTCCCTCAAGGTCAGTCCATGTTGTTGCAAATGGAATGATTTTGTTCTGTTTTGCAGCTGAGTAGTATTCCATTGCATATATATACCACAACTTCTTTATCCATTCATCTGTTGATGGGCACTTAGGTTGCTTCCATGTCTTGGCTATTGTACATAATGCTGCAATGAACATTGGGGTGCATAGGACTTTTGGAATTCCTGACTTCAAGCTCTTTGGATAGATACCCAGTAGTGGAATGGCTGGATCATATGGTAGTTCTATTTTTAATTTTTTGAGGAATCTCCATACTGTTTTCCACAGTGGCTGTACTAGTTTGCATTCCCACCAGCAGTGTATGAGGGTTCCATTCTCTCCACAACCTCTCCAACATTTGTTACTATTAGATTTAGATATTTTTGTCATTCTAATGGGTGTAAGGTGATATCTTAGTGTAGTTTTGATTTGCGTTTCCCTGATGATCAGCGATGATGAGCATCTTTTCATGTGCCTATTGGCCATCCGTATATCTTCTTTGAAGAAATGTCTGTTCATGTCTCCAGCCCATTTTTTGATTGGGTTGTTTGATTTTTTGTTGTTGAGTTGTGAGAGTTCTTTATATATAATGGATATTAAGCCTTTGTCAGATATATGACTTGCAAATATTTTTTCCCAGTTAGTGGGTTGTTTTTTTGTTTCAATCCTGTTTTCATTTGCCTTGAAGAAGCTCTTTAGTCTGATGAAGTCCCATTTGCTTATTCTTTCTATTGTTTCCCTTCTCTGAGAAGGCATGGACTCCGAAAAGGTCCTTTTAATACTGATGTCAAAGAGTGTACTGCCTACGTTTTCTTCTAGAAGCCTTATGGTTTCAGGTCTCACCTTAAGGTCTTTGATCCATTTTGAGTTTATTTTGGTGAATGGTGAAAAAGAATGGTCAATTTTCATTCTTTTACATGTGGCTTTCCCGTTTTCCCAGCACCATTTGTTGAAAAGACTTTCTTTTCTCCATTGTATGCCCTCAGCTCCTTTGTCAAAGATAAGCTGTCCATCGATGTGTGGTTTTATTTCTGGGCTTTCAATTCTGTTCCATTGATCTGTGCACCTGTTTTTGTACCAGTACCATGCTGTTTTGATTACTGTAGCTTTGTAGTATGTTTTGAAGTCAGGGATTGTGATGCCTCCCGTTTTGTTCTTTTTTCTCAGGATTGCTTTAGAAATTCGGGGTCTTTTGTTGCCCCATATGAATTTTAGGATTCTTTGTTCTAATTCTGTAAAGAATGTCATTGGGATTCTGATTGGGATGGCGTTGAATCTGTAGATTGCTTTAGGTAGAACGGACATTTTAACTATGTTTATTCTTCCAATCCGTGTACATGGAATGTCTTTCCATCTCCTTATGTCGTCATCCAGTTCTCTCAGAAAGGCCTTGTAATTTTCATTATATAGGTCCTTCACTTCCTTAGTTAAATTTACCCCAAGGTATTTTATTCTTTTTGTTGCGATTGTGAATGGTATGGTGTTCTTGAGTTCTTTTTCTGTTAGTTCGTTCTTAGAATATAGAAATGCTACTGATTTGTGCAAATTGATTTTATACCCTGCAACTTTGCTGTGGTTGTTGATTACTTCTAAGAGTTTTCCAATGGATTCTTTGGGGTTTTCTATATATAAGATCATGTCGTCTGCAAACAGCGAGAGTTTCACTTCTTCCCTCCCTATTTGGATTCCTTTTATTCCTTTTTCTTGCCTGATTGCTCTGGCCAGGACCTCCAATACTATGTTAAATAAGAGTGGTGATAGAGGGCATCGTTGTCTTGTTCCTGTTTTCCAAACTGAGTGGCGTGGCACTCAGTTTTTGCCCATTGAGTATGATGTTGGCTATGGGTTTGTCGTATATGGCCTTTATTATGTTGAGGTAGTTCCCTTCTATGCCCATTTTGTTCAGAGTTCTTATCATAAATGGCTGTTGAATCTTGTCAAATGCTTTCTCTGCATCTATTGAGATGATCATGTGGTTTTTATTCCTCAGTTTGTTGATGTGGTGTATCACGTTGATTTATTTGCGGATGTTGAACCATCCCTGTGTCCCTGTGCTATCGTTTTTATTAGGTTCGTATCTTTTTGTGTATGTGTCACTGACAAAGTTTTTGAATGTTGTATTCCTGGTCCTGTTTTCCCCATAAACCCTGTGGTTTTTATTGAACAACTTTGCATAGTGCAGTGATTTTTAGGAAAGCATATGTTGCCTTATAGCAGCACCAGTTGTGGGCCAGATAAGGTAGCTTCAGGCATGGCTGGATCCAGGATCCAAGATATATGAATACTCTCTCTTCCTGTCCATCTCTCATCTTTGCTTATCTCTGCTTTTTTTTGTGCTTTGACTTCAGTTTACCAATCGCAGACAGCTTCCTTCTTGTAGTCAGCAAAGATGGCTGCAAGCAACTTCAGTTTATTATGTCTTAATTCTCAATCCCAAAGGAAGTGAGACTTTCTCTTTCCCAGCGTTCATATAAAATCTCAAGAATGATGTTGATTGGTCTTAGGAAATCTCTCTAGCTAAGGGCATAGTGAATTCTAATTTGTCAGGCCTGGGTCAGCTGATTCCCTGCCATGCACCACATGGGGAAAGACTACTGTGACTGTCTTCCTCAGTAGGACTACACAGAGGATGCAATGGATGTTTTTTTCTAAGAAAGGGTTACTAGCAGACAGGAACAATGTGCTAATCACAAGTTATTAAGGGTTCAGTCTCCATATTCATTGACATGACGAGATCTCATGATGTGTTAAATGAAGACAGATGTTACAAAATACTGCATGTGGCATAATCCCATTTCTGTACAATCATTTATCTATGTATCTATGTGTGTATATAAGCATAGGGAATTCTGGAAGTATGTTCACACAAACGATTGATGGTGATTGCCTTTGGTTACTGATTAAAAATAATTATAAGATTTGTGCTTTATTTGTATCTTTATATAATGATTGAATTTTCTACAGTGAATACGTGTTACTTTGTAAACAAGGGGAAAATAGTAAAAGAAAATATTTAACCAATCATATACAAGGTAGAATGAGACACAAAATTAAGACCTGAAATTCATTCCCAATATAGTGCTTGACTGTGAGTCCTGAGCGTATTGCTGGTGTCACACTTAGCTTCAGGAACAGTTTAGAGAGTGCCACTAAGAAGCTGAACTTGGAAAAAATACCCACAAAGCAAGTCTTGGAATGTAATTAGCCTACCAGTAAAAAGTCATATTTTCTGACTGCAGGCCTGACACACAATGAGAATGGTAATGGTAATTTCCAAAGCAACTGTGAAATGATGGACTGATATGGAACTTCTAGATGCAAAATATAATATTAGAGGTTCACTTCTAATAATACGACTAAATATAATTTTGTTTTTCAAAACAATAAGCAGTATATATGGCCTGATCTAAAAAGAGATAAACTAAGACATATGAACTTTATGCTTCAAAAAATCACTCTAGGTCAAAAACTGGAGAAGAAATCTTTTGTTTTTCTTCCGTGGCATTTATATATATTTTTAACTCCTGAAACTTAATCTAATGGCAAACATTTATGTAGAATTATCAGGGGCCGGCCTCATGGCCGAGTGGTTAAGTTCACGTGCTCTGCTGCAGCAGCCCAGGGTTTTGCCGGTTCGGATCCTGGGCACGGACATGGCGCTGCTCGTTAGGCCACACTTAGGTGGCATCCCACATGCCACAACTAGAGGGACCTGCAACTAAAAATATACAACTATGTACTTTGGGGAGCTTTGGGGAGCAAAAAGGAAAAAATAAAATCAAAAAAGAAAAAAAAAGAATTATCAATTACCAGGCTAATACACACATACACACACACACACACACACACACACACACACACTCACTCAACAGCAACAACTAGAATTTCATGGACTCTTACAATTGAAAGGGACTTTAAAGGTCACCAGTCTGAGCCTCATGTCTAACGCATGAATTCCTTTCACAGAATTCCCTAAATGGTCACTCAGGGACATGGAGCTTACTATTTACCCAATCCATTTTTTGATAAACGTTAACAAATTTCTTCATAGTATTTAGCCCAAATCTGTACTTCTGTAATTTCCATCCACTGGTTATAATTCTGGCTACTAAGTCCTTACGAAACCCTTGATCTGTTTAAAGGTGGTTATCAGTCCTCTTTATGTTTTTTATCTGGGAATATACACTGATGTGTTTACACTGAATGTGTTCAGAGATGAAGATAAATGGCAATTTCAACTGCACAATTAAGGTGGTACATTAAATGTGTGATAGTATGTGTACATACTAAACATGTTATATAGAGGGTACCTGTCTTTCTTTTTTTTTTTTTTTGAGGAAGATTAGCTCCCAGCTAACATCCTCTGCCAATCCTGCTCTTTTTTTTTTTTTTAAAGATTTTATTTTTTCCTTTTCCTTCCCAAAGCCCCCTGGTACATAGTTGTATATTCTTTGTTCTGGGTCCTTCTAGTTGTGTCTTTTTTTTTTTTTTTTTGCTGAGGAAGATTGGCCCTGAGCAAACATCCATGCCCATCTTCCTCTATTTTATTTGTGGGACACCTGCCACAGCATGGTTTGATGAGTGGTATGTAGGTCCACACCCAGGATCCGAACCGGCAAACCCTGGGCCACCAAAACAGAGCATGCGAACTTAACTGCTGCACCACCAGGCGGCCCCAGGGTACCTGTCTAATCCTATGCTTTCTATGTGTACCTAGTGATAATATGTTACATTAGAATAGCTCTTTATACTTTCTGAGATAGTTTCACAGCTCTTATGTCATTCAGTGATAAAATAATAATTGCTATCATTAAATTAGTGCTAGGCACTATATTAAGTACTTTGCATATGCTATTTTACTGAATCCATACACTATATGAGGAATATACCTCTATTATCCCCATTTTGTGGGTGGGGAAATCTGAGGTTTGGAAAAGTTAAATAACTTTACCCAAGTTTCACAGCTAGCATTTAGTGGTCGGGATTTGAGCCCAAGTCAATCAGAATCCAGAGCCTGAACTCTTAAGTGCTTTAGCGTATGAAAGATCACATTATCACCTTCACTTTACAAGTGTGAAAACTGAGACATTAAGAGGTTTAGTGACATGCCCAAGATCACATTTTGATTTGATGTTATTTTTTCCTTATCTCCCTAGAATTTGCTCTAGTTTTGCTAGCTTGTACCAAATGAGCCATGTTAATGAGTGAAGTGCCGGAAATAATATTACAACAAAAAAAATTAAAGCAGTTGCTTGATATCTCTTTTTTTTTCATTTTTTACGGTATTCTTTATCTAAATGGGTACATCTCAACATTAGGGGTTGTGGTAGGTAGAATTTTAAGATACACCCTAGGATTTGCTACCTCCTGGTGTCTACACATCTCCTTCCAGTTACTCAATTCAGTGGTAATCTAGTGCTGCTGTGAAGGGATTTTGCAGATGTAATTAAGTCACAAATCAGTTGACTTTAAGATAGGGACATTATGCAGGTGGATTTGACCTACTCCCATGAGCCCTTTAAAAGCAGAGTTTTCTCTGGCTGGTGGGGAAGAAGTTAGAGAAATGCTCTATGGCAGGCCTGGAAGAAAGCAAACATCTATGCTGTGAACTGCCTCTGGGGGCCGTGAGGTGTGGAATGTGGCCCCTAGGAGCTGAGGGTGGCCTCCTACTGCTAGTCAGGAGGAAATGGAGCCTTGGGTCCTATGGCTGCAGGGATCTGAATTCTGCCAACAACGTGAGTGAGCTGAGAAGAGGACTCCATGCTCCATGAGAAAGCAGCCTAGCTGACACCATTATTTTAGCCTTCTTAGACCCTGAGCAGAGAGCCTAGCCGCCCTGTACCCAGACTTCTGACTTACAGAACTGTGAGCTAACAAATTGGTATTTCTAAAAGCCACTGACTTTGTGGCAGTTTGTTATGAAGCAACAAAAACTACCTCGGGGGTAAATATCCCTATCCTCCCTCTGCCAGTTAAGAACCATGGATCTAGGGAGGTCATGGTGAAACAGGTGTAATACATCAACAGGTGCTGTTTGCTTTCTGAAGTCCTTGAGTGCACTTGGGAATAAACTTGGGCATGAACATTAAGGTGTAACAGAAGATAAAAACAGTGAATTCAGAAAAAATAACCTAATGTGCATTTAAAATATGAAAGAAACATCTTGTTTCACATACACTCATACGTACATGACACCCAAAATTCAACCCCATTTGCAAAATATTCTCCAGAGCTGCAGCAGTCCTGCTTGCTACTCATGTCATGTTAGGGACTGTCCAATCTCCTGTTTGTGTGGTCTTTTACCATTGCATGAACCTGCTTGCCTTTAGAACTTGGGCTTAGTTTCAATGTTAATCTTACTACTAACCTTCCAGTATCATTACCTGGCTTCACTGTGGTTGCTTGATCATTCATTCATTAATTAATTCATTCAAGAGATGTTTATCAAGGGCTAACTATGCACTAGGCATTGTGCTATGTAGTGGGTTAATGATGGTATGGCCTGCCTCGTCCTTCTGGTTTGGGCTTTGCATCCATCCCTGTAATCTAAGCTCTTGATTCGAGCTCTGACTTGTAGCTCCAGTACTCTGTGCCTGGAGTCTGACACATGTGACACAAATCATCTGGGCATGGGCTCCCAATATTCATTGCGCAGCCCCCGAATAAGCAAATCTCCAACTTTTCATTTATGGCTTTAGCTTATGTTCCTCATGTTTGAAGCCTAAACTTTTGGACACCAGCCTTCTCCAGCCTGCCTTGACTACAGTCTTTCTCTGTTCTCTGGCTAATGCTAAGTTATGGACTCAAAATCTCGCTTGCTGTGCCAGATCTTTTGCCTGCTTGAGTTGTGCTGTCCACCTTTACTACCCTGTCCACCTCAGTCACATTGGCTGGCTGTTCTGGTTGGTCAATATCAATTCAATCCTTAGACCCGGCTTACCCATGCATCTTGAAGTTGCAAAATAGTAGACATAATTTTAGTATTTCAAATTTTCTAGCAAAGTTTTATACCCTAAATGACCATTTGTCAAGAGTAGACAACTTGTTTAAATACTTATCATAGCTGTGGATCTGGCGTCAGTCTTGGACAAAGGTCTGAAAGTCATGACCTAAGAATAGGGATAGGGGATAAAAAGGGAATAATTGTTTATTCTGTACCTATGATCTGACTGGCATTGTACACGTTATCTCAATCATTCAATTCTCAAACCTTCCTCCACTGTGTTTTTATTTTGATTTTATAGAAAGTGACCTGAAGCACAGTCGCAGGTTCAGAATTTAAACTTAAGTGAACCTGGCCCTTAAATGCATGCTTTTCTCAGTATATTGCATCGAAATGCATACTTTTATCTCTGTTTTTCTTTTTGGAGGTTGCAGAACAGCCACGCTAGGAGTTAGAATTAATAGAGCTCACGTACCAGATACGACTTCAGACTCTGAAAGAAAGGTCTACATTGACTATACATAGTCTCAGTTCTAGTATTCTGGAAAAAACCATGAGGCTCATTCAAGCAACTGTGCTCATTGTCCTTTGTTCCATTTGAGGATGACATGACTGGGTACCCTGATTGCGGTCAATCTAGGATTATCATGTGAACAAATGAAGGTTTGGTATTAGCCTAGTAAATTTAGTAGACAGAGTTAGGATGCTAACTAAATGTGGCCTGAATCTGAGGATCTGTGTATTTCACTAACTGGAAAATTCTCAGACATTATCTATTAGATGTTGTCTCTCTTATTCTGTTTAATATTTCCTTCTAGAACTCCCATTAGATGCATGTTGGTCCTTCTCATTATATCTTCCATGTGTCTTAACCTGTCTTTCGTGTTTTTCCTTTTGTGTGTTGTGATATTTGTTTGTGAGCACATATTCATTGGAACTTTTTCTTTGGAGGTTCGTTGAGACTTGAGTTTAAAGTGAATTCTTCCAGAGAAGAGTCGCGCTTACCCCTATTCCCTTACCTGGGACTGCCAACCCAGAACTATTTTGTTTTATTTTGTTTTTTGTTTTTTTTGTTTTGAGGAAGATTAGCCCTGAGCTAACTGCTGCCAATCCTCCTCTTTTTGCTGAGGAAGACTGGCCCTGAACTAACATCTGTGCCCATCTTCCTCTACTTTATATGTGGGATGCCTACCACAGCATGGCTTGACAAGTGGTGTGTAGTTCCACACACAGGATCCGAACCGGCGAACCCCGGGCTGCAGAAGCGGAGCACCCGAACTAAACTGCTGCGCTACTGGGCTGGCCCCTATATATTTATTGAAAGTATTGCCAATTTCAATTAACTAGTACAGTAGGTAGTCAGCTGTTTGCAGAACATATTGGAAGGAAATAAAGCTTAATGTAGAAATCAGTTAATTCTCCATACTTACAGCAAGTGCGTGGGATTCGTAATAAGCATTCTGAAACAAGAATTGGATCTCCCACATCAGTCAGCATGGGATAATAACAACTTGGGACACAGACAATGATCCCCAGAACCTGGAAGGAAAGTGTACGCAGGGCCAGTTCCTTAGAAAGGAGGATATGGAGATTGATATCAAAACCCACTGTAGAGCTGCATAGTTTGTTTTATCTAAGTATATGCAATAAGTAAACAAGCAGTTTGTGTGTGTGCATGCATGAGTAGGTATATAGTTCTTGTTGTTGTTGAGGTTCAGTTATTCTCAACATTTTTGCTGTTTTCCTAAAGTCCCAAGTTGAAGAACTTTCCACATACCGTTAGGAGTGCATTAGTTGATGACCACAGTCAAGATGCTGACACCTAAGGTAAGCAAAGCTATGTAAGCAGCATGTCTTACTGCAATGGTTTTCAAACTACACACTCACCTAGGGAGCCTGGTAAAATATAGATTCTGAGACTTCACTCTAGATCTATTGAATTCTGATCTCTGAGAGGGCCCTGAAGTCAGCATTTTAAGAAGCTTGCGCCAAGTGACTGTGATGCAGGTGGTCTTTAGATAACACGTTAAACAAGGTTTGTTTGAGGGAGCTTCATGTTATATTTTCATACCGTAAGGATTGCCGTTTGGCCATCAGACTGAGGATTCCAGCCATAAATACTCAGAGACATCTGTAGATAAAATGCCTTCCTTCTTCAAAGTGACTGTGAAATTGGGGATGTGAGATCTAAAAGTGGGACTATTAAAATATAAATATAATATCAAATATATAAAATTTATGAATATATTTATAAAATATAAGAATCAATTTATATTTTAAAATTAATTTTAATTAATTTGATTTAAATGTAAACATAAGAATCTTAAGTATTTGTAAATGCTTGATGACAGTGTGTTTGTGTGTGTTGGGGGTGCTTCTGAAGATGTGAATTGTTGAAACCCGAATGGGGGAAAGATTAAACTAGAGGGAGGTAAGGAAATGCAGCCCTACATGGTGGATGGGTGATCCCTAGGGATAGCCTCATAAAAAACAAATCCAAAATTCAAAAGTGGGGTTTTTTTTTTTGAAAAAAGAGAAGAGATAGAAAACATGTGGCATGACCAGAGTTAGGGAAAGAAAGAAGTTTAAGAGAGCTGGGTACAGAATATATGATGGAAGCTGGAAAGTACAGCAGCCAGGGAGAGAGTCCGGAGAGAGGCAACAGAGAGAAACTGCAGACCATTCAGGATGCTATAATCCTGGGAGCAGGGACCAGGAACAGTGTGGGAGCAGGGCCTCTGTCATAAGCAGGGAGGAGAAGATAGAAACAGAACATTCTAGGAGCAGCCAGAGGGAAACTAGCCAATTGGGTGATGAGAGGTGGTAGAGAAGTTAGTGCTGTTTCAATCTGAAGCCAAAAATCATCTCTGTTGAAGGCCAAAGAACAGAGGACTTTGCTCCTCGAAAGACCTAAAAGGAAGTTAAAGCGTAATTGTTTCCGTGACTGGAAGATGGCAGGAGGGAAAATTAATTAGAAAACTTAGACTTCAAGATCAGAGTTTAGTGAGTGTTGTCACTCGTCTGTATTGTAGGGAGTGTAAGCAGTGAGTACTGGAAGGAGTTAATGGTTCAACCTATGCAAAGTTGAGCAATAGTTTGCCATCACTGCAAATGTAAATCACTTCTCCCCCAATTTTTCTCTCGGTGCCTTAAGTTTACTTGCATCTGGAATAGACCAAGGGAGCTGTTCTGTAGAGAAAATACGAGGAGCCCAGCTAGAGGGTGTCCAGGTCCATTTTATCCCATTTGCAACCCCAAGAGAGCTTTCAGTTAAAGAACAAGATGCTCACCCTTTAAGTCCTGAAAATAGGAAGAATTTTGCCATTTTTATCCCTAAACAGCCCTCCATAGACCAGGGCTGAGGCAACAACTAGCCTCCTGGCTGCAGCTTTAGACTATGCTCCTACATAAGAGTTTGTTGATAAGTGTTCCAACTACTTTTGAACCCTGGTTTTCTTGATCTGGCTACACATGCACCAAGATACTTTCTTGCTTTCCAGTCCATGGCCTTATCAAATAATCAGGTCCCTGTTCTTTTGGAAAGGGGTCATGGTCCAGTCCTGTAAATACTCTATGTGTGTCTAGGTAAATGAGGTGGAAGGAGTTGAAAGAGCTCTTTAACAGGGCACCCCTGACAAAGCAGGGTCCAGGTTAGGAGAATGCATGTCCCAGACCCAAGTCAAGTTAGGCCTTCCTATTTCTCCGTGGCCAGACACCTCCAAGTTGTGGTTAGGCACTCCTACCGAGGATAAAGGCCCAAGTTTTCTGGTGTCTTCTTTGTTGTGGAATGACAACAACAGATGTCCTCTATTTCCATGGTCTCTCAACTCTCTTCTAATCCCAGAAATATCTTCAAGTTTTTTGGGCTGGGCTGGCTGAGCTGTCCTCAGGACTTTTTAGCTAAGCAGCTGTTGATAAGAATGTGATGCTGTAATGAAGGCATCTAGAGAAGCTGCTCTGGGGATAAATTGTCCTTGGTCCCAGGATCAAGTTCTATCTAAAAAAGAAAATTTTAGGTGGCTTCATTGCGCTCTGTGTCTACTACCAGGCCCTGGAATGTTGCTGCGTGCCAACAGTAAATTTATCACCACAAAATAGGACTAGCTAAAATTACAAATAACTTCTGAAGAGATTGATTAACTTACCTATAATAGTTTTATAATAAATTATTCCAGGAAGCTGGGATTATTGTAGGTATATCTCTGAGCAGGTTGAGGTAGTTGTCAGAACAATCATGTTCTTTTACACTATAGGTGAAAATACCTAGTCTAAATCAGCAAGACAGTTCTTATGTTCTTATAAGATAATGCTACATCATATGTTTGCAAAAGAGAACTATATGTGGTTATGATATGACAAAAATATTAATGGAAATTTGTACTTTTATGTTACTGGTAGGGCTTATTCACGCATTCATTCATTTGTTCTCCACAGGTGCTAGGACTGCAAAATTGAATAAGACATGGTTTATTCCCTCAAAGACCTTAGAGTTTAAAAAGGAGGACAGATATGCTAAAAACTAGTTAAAATACAGTGTAGTGTGAGAGAGAAGGTAGCAGTGGTTCTCAGCCTTGGGTACACATCAGGATAACCTGGAGAGCTTTAAAAAATCCTGATGCCCAGGCAGCACCAGAGTGACTACCTTTGCCTGCACAAAGAAGGAAACTCCATAGCTGAACTTTGAAGGATGAGTAGCTCACCAGGTTAAAAAGAGGAGGAGGAACATTATAGGCAGAGGAAATAGCACTTGCAAAGGCAAAGATGGGGGAACTGCAAGTTTGGAGAAGTCAGATCTTAGCATGCAAGAGAAGGGGCTGTGAACGATGTGTTTGGAAAAGTAGAAGGAGACAGATCTTAAAGGGCCCTAAAGGGATATTTGTACTTTATTATGTATGGAGCCGCTGAAGGATTTTAAGCAGGGGACTGCCATGATCAGCTTTTTGGTTTGAAAAGGTCATTCTGGTGACAGTGTTAAGGAAGGAGTAGAGGACTCCAAACTCTGAGTCAGAGAGATCCCTTAAAAAGTTATTATAGAAGTCCAAGTAAGAAGTTCTTTGGGTCTGAACTAGGGCTGTGGCAATGGCTATAAATGGGAAGAAATGGATGTGAGAAAAACTTAGGAGCTAAAATCAACTTGGAGCATGGAGGAAGGGAACATATGGGAAAAGGAGGCATGGGACTGTGGAGTTTCTTGTTTGGGTGACTGGGAGAATAAAAACATCACTGACAGAAACAGAAGTCAGAAAGGGAAGTCAGTTTTGGAAGACATGTTTGATTTTAGTGTTTGGTTAAATGTGAGGTGACAGACAATTAGGAAGAAATAGCTAGGATGTTCTTGAATATACAGGACTGGACATTTGAAAAGCGATCCGAGCAAGGGATAGAAAGTTTAGATTTGTACTCATCAAAATGATAGGAACTGTGGGAGTAAATGGATTCTCTGAAGTTGGACATTTTGTTTCTTCCTGTTTTGCTTACCTTGCCTGACAAGCCCTCTAGTGACAACAAGCACATGTTACATTGCTTAAAAGTGCTTCATCTCGGTTGATCTGATCATGAAATGGATCTTCAGAACCCTGGTTAGGTCAAGATATTATTGGACTAACATTTCACTGTTAGTGTGTGGCAGCACATCTATGCAGCAACAGTCCCAGCTTGAGCCTAAAATTACTATTCGTCCTATTCAGGGAGAGTCAAGGGGACTTGAAATTGACCTACCAGGAATATATTTATATGAGGAATCAGATCAGGGAGTCCCCTGTGAAATAATTTATTCTGGGGCTGGCCTGGTGGTGTAATGGCTGAGTTTGCACACTCCTCTTCGGCGCCTGGGGTTCATGGGTTCAGATCCCTGGCACGGACCTACACACTGCTCATCAAGCCATGCTGTGGTGGCATCCCACGTAGAAGGACTAGAAGGACTTACAACCAGGATATACAACTATGTATTGGGGCTTTGCGGAGGGAAAAAACAAAGAATTTATTCTAAAGCAGTGGTTGTCAACCTTGGCTACACGTCAGAATCACCTGGACAGTTGAAAAAAAAAAATTTTGCCACCCACAATGCCTCCCAGACCAATTAATCAGAACCTCTGAAGGTGGGACCTGGCCAGGCATTAATATTTATTAAATTTCCTCAGGTAATTCTTTGTGCAGCCAAGTTTGAGAATTGCTGCTCTAGAGTCTAGAGACACACAGGATTGAGTCAGGATATTGGCCTATGTGACAAGGGAGGAGTGGTTCTGGGTGCAGCATGTGTCTATCAATCAAATTGCCCCTGGGTTCAGCCCCCCGGGAGTCATTCCTGAGGCCATAACGTGAATTACCGTACCTGAAACCTAGCTCTAAGGAGCTGGAGAAGAGTAAGATATAAAGAATAGCATCCTTGGGGCCGGCCCCATGGCCAAGTGGTTAAGTTCACGCACTCCTCTTTGGTGGCCTGGGTTTTTGCCGGTTCAGATCCTGGGCGCAGACATGGCAGCGCTCGTCAGGCCATACTGACACGGCATCCCACATGCCACAACTAGAAGGACCCACAACTAAAAAAAATATACAACTATGTACTGGGGGCACTTTGGGGAGGAAAAGGAAAAATAAAATTTTTAAAAGAACAGCATCCTCTAAAATTCAGTAGGATCTCAAGAGCACAAGGAGTCAACAGCTTTGGCATTGGCAACAACACGGGCAGTATTGGTGATGGTGATTCCTTCATTCAACAGCATTTTATTGAGAGCTTGTCCTATGTGCCAGGCACTAGTCTAGGTGCTAAGGATACAGTGACGAACAGGATTGACAAGGCCCATTCTCTCTTGGATCTTGGATTCTAGTAGTTTTGTTGGTGGGGATGGACTAACAAGACAGCGTCAGGTAGTGAGAAGTGCTCTGGAGAGTATTAAATAGAGTGACGTGATAGAGGATGCATGAGTGCCTATTTGGATTGGTAGGTCAGAGAAACTTGCTCTCTGCAGAGGGGAGATTTAAGGCAAGGTGTGAATGACAAGAAGGAGGCAGCCATATGAAATGCAGGGAGAAAAACATTCTAGGCAAGAGGAACAGCAAATATAATGACCTGAAGGCAGGAGAAGCTTGGCATGTTTGAAGAATAGAAAGGAGGCCAGCGTGGCTGGACCAGATTGACTGAGGAGAGAGTGGCACGAGCTGAGGTTCTAGAGGTAGTCAGGGGCCAGATCCTGTACCATCTAGTAATTCATGGCAAAGAGTCTGAATTTTAATCTAAGTGTAATGGAGAGTCGCTGAATAGTTTTGAGCAGAGAAGTAAGACCTAATTTATATTTTAAAGGGTCATTCTTACTACTATTGTGGAAATGGATTGGATTGGTGTAAGGATGGAAACAGGGAGACCAGTTAGTAGGGTATTTGCAAGAGCACAAGTAGGATACGGCGGTGGCTTGGGCCAGGGTGATAATAGTGGACTTGGAAAGAAGTTGGCATATTTGAGATATGTTTTGGAGGTTGAATCCATAGGACTTATAGATAAACTGGACATGAGGGGGAGGGAAAGAGAGGTACCAAGATGATGGTGATGGTGGCGGCAACATCGGCAGTGACACTGTGGAGGGCAGTAGCTCTGTTGGCAGTGGTAGCTTCGGTGTCTTTGACAACTAACACTGGCGCTTCAGCTCAGACATCAGCTCATGTGGCGTTCTTGGGCACTGTTGGCATACTAGACACTTTTGGTGATGAAGGGAATCGGAGACATCATTGCTGGAGGAAAATGGCAGATAGCACATGGCAGCAAAGCAGGCTCATTTACAGAGCATATGTGAGATAGCCGCTGGAGACTTATTGCCAGAAATATCTGGGAAAAACTTAAAAGGGTTATTTATAACTTCTGTAGAGCAGATGGGAGTGGAGTCAGAGATACACCATTTTGTGATTGTGCTTGTGATCCCATATTATCCATAAGCTGCTTTGACAAAAGTAATCTAGATTATTCTTAAAAGAGGTCCCAATCAAAGCTATACTAGATTAAAAATTATCAAATTTTTTTGGTAAAAATTTCTTCACCAACTATGCAAACATTAACATCTTTATATTACAAATATGCAAGAAATCTTCAGATACATGCTTATCAAGATTCAAACAATGCAGAAGTTAAATTTCATAATTGTTAGTCTTCCTCTAGCTGCTCCCAAATCACATTCCCTCACAAGAGGTAACCATAATGAACAGTTTAGTGAGTTCCCTTCAAAATATTTTTCTATGGTTTTATATACATATATATATAAATTTTTTCTATGCTTTTTTCTATATGCAAATATGTATATTCACACACACATATATAGTTTTCCTCATAAATAAAATCATACCATCAATATTGATCTGCATGTTGCTTTTTTCTAATATTACGATAAATCAGAGCTATCTTTCCATGTCAGTGTGTCTTCTTTTTTTCAGCAGATGCGTGTATTTCTTTGTGTGAATATCTTGTACTATATCTAATCAGTCCCCTGTTGATGGACATTCAGTTTTGTTCTTACATCTATACTTTGTGTGCTATCCAAGTGTATCCAAAGGCTAGCACTGTAGAAGAGAAATTGCAGGGTTGAAAAATGCACTTAGTATTTTGTTAGAAATACAACCAGATTTCCTCTAAGAAGAATGTACACAATTACATTCTCACCAGTAGTATTTGAGAGACTCTGTGTCTCGACACCCTCACCAGCATGGATATTATCAATCCTTTTTATCTTTGCCAAGAAGATGGGTGAAAAATAGCATTTCATTATTGTTTAGTTTGTTTTTTCCAAAATATTAGTGAGATTGAATATTTTTCATATGATTAGTATTTGCATTTTTTCTATGAATTGTCTGTTGATGTTCTTTACTCCATTTTCTGATAGATTATTTGTCTTTTTTCTCATTGATTTATAGGAGCTCTTTATATATTTGAAGTTTTAATCCTTTTCTCACATAATAGAAAAATTTCCTTCCTAATCTGTTACTTGTCTTTTAACTTTGTTTATGTTATCTTTTGTTGTACAGAAATTTTAAATTTTCACATAATCAAATCTGTCAAGCTTTTCGATTTGGAGTTTAGAGTCTTGCTAAGGAAGGCCCTCCCAACTGAGGACTACATAAAAATGTTCTACTGTACTGTATTTTAATATATAATTTTTCTTTTAAGCATTTTTCTTTTTTCTATTTTATTATTACTTTAAACATTTTGAACTATTAAGTGTGTATTACATAAAAAATAGCAGAGGCATCATAATAAGATAAACACCATCGTAAGCATAAGGAACAACCTCATCCATACCTTAGAAGGCACCTGCGTGCTCCTCCTCAGTTGTGTCCCATTCCCTCACCACCAAAGCTAATCACTATCTTGCCTTTTGTTTCAACATTTCGTTGTGTTTTCCCTTTACGTATTAACTACCTATATATGATGTATTTTGTTTAATTTTGAAAAATTGCATAGCAAGCACTAATCTTGCCGTATTAGGCAAGGGCAATGTTGCCATTCCATATTACATAGAGTTTTCAGAGGAAGAGTCTCTGGGGCACAGGCCATCTTCAGCTTCCCTGAGAGTTTCTATGAATCCCTCCTGAGGGAGTTTATGGGCAAAGTCGTGAGTGAGTGCTGCGTGTTACACAGTGGTGTGCTGGAGTTGGCTTGTACTGGCTGATGATTACATTTTCAGGGAATTGGTGTCATGTTGGCAGCTTGAAATTGGCTGTAATGGGAATATTTATGTCATGAAAATTGACAAACTCTAAACCCAGGCCTTTTTCTTTTGAATAAAAGGTATTTTGGGGGTTGGCCCCATGGCTGAGTGGTTAAGATCATGTGCTCCACTTCCACAACCCAGGGTTTCGCCGGTTCGGATCCTGGGTGTGGACATGGCACTGCTCATCAGGCCATGTTGAGGCGGCGTCCCACATGCCACAACTAGAAGGACCTACAACTAAAATATATAACTATGTACTGGGGGGTCTTTGGGGAGAAGGAGGAGGAGGAGGAGGAAGAGGGGGAGGGGGAGGAGGAGGAGAAGGAGGAGGAAGCAGCAGCAGCAGAAGAAACAGCAGGAGAAGCAGGAGGGGGAGGAGGAGGAGGAAGCAGCAGCAGCAGAAGAAACAGCAGGAGAAGCAGAAGAAACAGAAGAAACAGAAGCAGAAGCAGAAGAAGCAAAAGCAGAAGTAGAAGAAGAAACAGAAGAAGTAGAAGAAGCAGGAGGAGGAGGAAGAGGAGGAAGAGGAGAAGAAGAAGAAGAAGAAAGAAGTGGCAGCAGCAGAAGAAAAAGCAGAAGCAGCAGCAGAAGCAGCAGAAGAAAAAGCAGAAGCAGCAGCAGCAGCAGAAGCAGCAGAAGAAAATGCAGAAGCAGCAGCAGCAGCAGAAGTAGAAACAGAAACAGAAACAGAAACAGAAATAGTAGCAGCAGCAGAAGCAGAAACAGCAGCAGAAGGAGGAGGGGGGGGTGGTGGGCGTGCGGGGGGGGGAGGGGGAGGAGCAGAAGCAGAAAAGAGGAAAAGAAGATTGGCAACAGATGTTAGCTCAGGTGCCAATCTTTAAAAAGGAAAGAAAATTTTGGAGAGCCAGCCAACCAGCAAACCACTTGTCCTAAGAAACATAAGGCTCACAATAGTCAGGGTATCTGGCAAGACTAGTAGTGTGGAGCAGGTTTTGAACATTTTGCAGAAAGATGACCAGAGGGAGTGGGCTGCCCTATATTTTTTAAGCTTGCTGTGGTCAACCTCCAGCTCTCAAGAATAGGTCAAAGCATAACACTTGTGTGTGCGTGTGTGTTAGGGGGTGGGGAATGAGAATCTTCAGCTGATCCAGGCATCACAGATTATTTGAGATCTTGCCTGTTTGAAAAGTCTTTAATCTCCCCTGTCACTTGATTAATAATTTGGCTGAGTATAGAAGTTTAGTTTGGAAATAATATAAGGCACACTATGCAATTGCTGGATGATTGGCTATACACACATGACATTGTAACAGATACTTAAATATATGATTAAAATTTTACAGAATTTGTTGTAGAGCTTTTGAAGTTTGAAGCAATTTAGTCACTTTCACCGACAGAGTTTAAGAGAGTCCATTTCTCCACACCTTCACCAGTGGCACTGTGTTAATAAGTGCTTGATCGTTTTCATTTTTCCCAACTTGATAATATAAAGATCTCATTGTTTTTATTTGCGTGTTTTGGTTATTAGTGAAGATGAACATTTAAAAATGTTTTGTTAGCAATTTGTACTTCTCATCTTTGGATTGCCTGTGGCCTATTTTCTCTTTGGATTCTCTTTTCCTATTGATTTGCTAAGTCTTTATTCGTTAAGTTTCTTATCCTTTAATTTGTCGGTATATTTTATCCCAGTTGTATTTATTAGTTTTTGAAAGAAAAACATGTGATTGGTGTTTATGCTGTCATTTGTCATACAATTGTGAATTTGTATGCAGTCAGATCTATCTTTCTTTTCACTTATAGCCTCTGGGTTTTGTGAGTTGCTTAGAAAGTGTTTCCTATCTCAATATTGTCAAATAAGTCTTTCGGATTTCCTTCTTTTGTACTTTCCTCTATATTTTCTTTTTATCTTGAGATCTTCAATCCATCTGGAATTTATTTTTGCATATGGTATAAAGTACAGATTCTAAATTTTTTCCCCAGATGGATAGGAAACCATACTAACTTCATTTAGTGAATAATCATTTTCTTCCCATCTGAATGGAAGCACCCCTATTATCACATACCCTATCCCAGAAATACATGGATATGTTCCTAGACTACATTCACTTTTGTTTCTTTTTTTTTTTAAGATTTTTTTATTTTTTCCTTTTTCTCCCCAAAGCCCCCCGGTACATAGTTGTATATTCTTCGTTGTGGGTCCTTCTAGTTGTGGTATGTGGGACGCTGCCTCAACTTGGTTTGATGAGCAGTGCCATGTCCGCACCCAGGATTTAAACCAACGAAACACTGGGCCTCCTGCAGTGGAGCGCGCGAACTTAACCACTCGGCTATGGGGCCAGCCCCTATTTTTGTTTCTTTATGTAAGCTTTGCTTTCTGGTAGAGCAAGTCCATTCTCATTATTCTTTTTTTTCAAAAATTTCTGGGAGGGCCAGCCTGGTAGTGTAGTGGTTAAGTGTGCATGTTCTGCTCTGTGGCCTGGGGTTCACAGGTTGAGATCCTGGGTGTGGACTTATACACCATTCATCAAGCCATTGTCCACGAAAATAATCCATAACCAATCTATAAATGAAAATTTGGGTGAGTTTATTCTGAGCTGAAATCTGAGGACCATGGCCCAGGGCCTTTCTTCCCGAAGGAAGAAAGGGCACCAAAGAAGTGAGGTATACAGAATGGTTATATACCCCCATACAGGACGTTTCACATATGATTGAAATGTCTCTCCCACAATAGTCACAAGGTTGCCCTGTCGGCACAGTGCTTCATGGACACAGCAGGTAGTGGGTCTGCTATGTCACAGGGTGTAGCAGGAGGCAAGCCTATTGTCCCTAGGTGGGCGGTCACAGGTGAGTGCAGCAATCAGTTTCTAGCCTAAGGAAAGATGCTTAATCCTTAAGGGAATGCCAACCTTGGGAGGGGCAGGGAAGTTGCACCTTTATCTCAAGGGCCTTTGTTCTTGCCATAGGGAATATCTAAAGCAGATATACAATGCGTGCTCAACAGCTGCGGTCAGGCCCTTTTGGAAAGACAAGGTCAGGCCGAATTAGGTTTATACCAAATGGCTTCCTCATATTCTCCAATATATGCTATTGCTTGCCATTTTTGTCACCATGCTGTGATGGTGTCCCACATACAAAATAGAGGAAGATTGGCACAGATGTTAGCTCGGTGACAATCTTCCTCAAGCAAAAAGAGGAAGATTGGTAACAGATGTTAGCTCAGGGCCACTCTTCCTCACCAAAAAAATAAATTAATAAATTTCTAGGATATGCTCTTACAAATGAATTTTACAACTAACTTTAACATTTCAAAAAATTTCCTTAGGTTTTTGATAAAAGTTACATTAGATTTATACATTAATTTATAGAGAAGTTTTTATTTAGAATAATGCATCTTGCCGCCCAGGCACTTGATAATGCTTTTCCTTTTTTTTTTTTTAAAGATTTTATTTTTCCTTTTTTTCCCCAAAGCCGCTGGTACATAGTTGTGCATTTTCAGTTGTGGGTCCTTCTAGTTGTGGCATGTGGGATGCCGCCTCAGCATGGCCTGATGAGCGGTGCCATATCTGCACCCAGGATCCAAACCAGTGAAACCCTGGGCCACTGAAGCAGAGCATGCAAACTTAACCACTTGGCCATGGGGCCGGCCCCTGCTTTTCCATTTTTTTTTTCTTTTGAGGAAGATTAGCCCTGAGCTAACTGCTGACAGTCCTCCTCTTTTTGCTGAGGAAGACTGGCCCTGAGCTAACATCCATGCCCATCTTCTTCTACTTTATATGTGGGACGCCTACCACAGCATGGCATGCCAAGTGGTGCCATGTCCGTGCCCGGGATCCGAACTGGCAAACCCCTGGCCTCCAAAGTGGAACATGTGCACTTAACTACTGCACCACCTGGGCTCGGACATGGCACCACTCATCAAGCCATGCTGAGGTGGCATCCCACATGCCACAACCAGAAGGACCCACAACTAAGAATATACAGCCATGTACCAGGGGGCTTTCGGGAGAAAAAGGAAAAAATAAAATAAAATCTTTAAAAAAAAAAAGTTTAAACTTCATCCTGCAAGTGAACGGGAACCACTGGGAAATTACATCGTCAGATGCACACTTATAGTCACTATGTTAGAGGATAGATTTGAATGGAAAAATTGTAAAAACCAAAACAAAACAAAACCCAACAATAACGAGATAGGATTGGCATGGAATCTAAAAGTACATGGTATCTTTGGGGAGTAGTTTGGTGGGCTAGAATGGTGCATTGGCAGAGATTTGGGGACATGTGGCAGAAACTGAAAACAAAACATAACTGTGGCCAAATTGTGAAGGCCGTTGATTGCCAGATAACCAAGGAGCTTGAATTTTATTTGGTAGGCACCAAGGAATTTGAAAAAATGTGTACCATGATCAGATTTGTGTTTTAGGAAGATGATTCTGCTAACGGCAAAATGAATTGTAGCTTTAGGGAGCACTATGTGATATTATCAAGAGGGACAATTTCCCAGGGGTGTTTAGAAATTAAGAATAAGTAGGGAAACTGTGATATTGTGATTTATAAGAAATAAATGTTTGGTCATTGGGATAACCAAAATATAATTTTCATAAATACCTGGTCTTCGTCCATGGTTCACTGTCCTGGCTCACCACTCCCAAAACCCTTGGAATTTTCTGAATGATAAGAGCAATGGGAGCATCTTTTGTCATAATATTTGGTCTCTTGTCCTCAGTTCCTGAAATTGCTTCAATGTCAGAAAGGTAAAATGAGTGTGTTGTTATGTATAACAAGCCCCTTTCCACTATCACTGAGTTTATGTTAATGACATGACTTTTGGAAAGCACCTAAGGATGCGGGCTGATTGCCAGGGGAACCAACCAAGACTAGGGGGTAGAACTTTCAGTCCCATCCCCGATTTCCTGGGAGGGGAGAGGGGCTGGAGGTTGAATCAATTACCAATGGCCAATGATTTAATCAATTATGCTTATGTAATGAAGCGTCCATAAAAACCCACAAGGACAGGATTAAGAGAGTTTCCAGGTTGGTGAACACATGGAGGTGCTTGGAGAGTGGCATGCTTGGAGAGCATGGAAGCTTCTCATCCTTTTCCCATACCTTGCTCTATGCATCTCTTCCATCTGGCTGCTCCTGAATTATATCCTTTCATATTAAACTGATATTCCAGTAAGTAAACGGGTTTCTTGTGTTCTGTGAGCTGCTCTAGCATATTAATAGAACCGAAGGAAGGAGTCGTGGGAACTTCTGATTTGTAGTCAGTCGGGTCAGAAGTACAGGTAACCACCTGGACTTGCAATTGGGCTCCTGAGCTGGAGGGGCTTTTGAAACCTCTAATTTGTAGCTTGTTGGTCAGAAGCATAGGTAACAATCTGGGCTTGCGACTGACATCTGAAATGTGGAGGTGGGGGGCAGTCTTGTGGGACTGAGCCCTCAACCTGTGGAGTCCAATGCTATGTCTGTGTAGATAGTGTCAGAATTGAGTTGAATTGTAGGACACTCAGCTGGTGTCCCAAGCATTGCTTGGTGCTGTGGGGGGAAACCACCCCCCTCTACACATTGAAATTGGGAGCAGAGCTCCAAATAGGAATGCTTTGGGCCTTTGGGGTCTATCCTCTACTTGGTGAATCATAACAGTGTGATCAGCTTTATTGTGATTATGTGTTTAATATCTGTCTACCCTCTTTATACTCGAAACTGTGAGGACTGGAACCATGATTGTTTGGTTCATCATTGCATCCTCACCATCTCTTATGGTATATGGCACATAAATGGTGCTCATAAGTGTTTGTTGAATTAATGCTTCCTTGATCTGGGTGCATGTTTCACAAGTGTGGGTGTGTGGGAGGATAGTTTTCTAGATGACTGTGGGAGTTAACCTGTAGCAGAAGTGCATCACTTCTATGTGGGCTTCTCTCATTAGAGATATGAAAGGTCCTACAGAAAGAGTATCCATCCTTATATTTGCTTTCCATCTCTACAAAGGATGCCTTGGGTAGCTCTGGACCTCAGCCATGTGTTGCTGTACTTAATGTTCTTCTGCTCTCCCTGTTGTATTATTGTAATGGCGCATGATGCTAGGTGCATAGTCTTTTAGGCCAGGGGATCTCTGCAGAGGGGCAATCTCTGTGACTCCCTGGTATTCTGGCTTAGGTGATAGGGCATCTAGTTAGTGGTCCCACCTACACTGAATGTGAAACAAATACCTCTACAAATACTGCCCTCCTTATTTGTCAAAAACTGAGTTTTCTCATTTGTCTAGTTACTTTAGCCAATGGTGTTCTGACCTTAGTGTCACAGGGACTTGAGGACTTTGAGGTAGTATGTCTACAGCTAGAAGACAGGAATTCCTGTTTCCACACTATATTCTTAACTTCAACCAAAGGCAGATTCCTTAAGAAGTAGGTACAGGAGTAGGGTAACATATTTTAGAGGAAATGTGGTTAATGGCTCTCTCCATAGAACTGGAGGTTGTTTTTAATAACTTCAGAGCATGTTGGAGAAGGGTAGGCAAAGATAAAGGCAGAGGTAAACAGGGATTTCAGTTGCTGGCAGGTTGTGGCTGCAGCCAGGGACTATAGGAAAGCTTTCCTTCTTGAGAAGGTCTGTTAGGGTTCCTAGGGAGGAGGTGGAAAACTGGGGAAACTCCAGTAATTGGGTAATGTCCTTAATAGTTCAGGGGCTTTTCCACTCCAAGATAATTGATACTTTGTCCAGCATCCTGAAGATACCTTGGCCAAAGAGAACTTGTCCTTTGCACTTCTAAGTTTTCTAAAATAAACATCGGGTTGGCTCAGGAGTGATTCTGTGACAGCTGAGATGCAGGGAGTTCTTCAAGACTGGTGAAATTCTGGCCAGAAAGTTGGGAGGAATCCCAGTGATTGGTCTTTGGGAAATGGTCAAGGTGTGTGACACAGGGCATAGGGCAGTATCAGATATTCTACCTCTCCAAGACACATCTGGAAGGTCCCTTTCTATGTAGCATTCACCCAAATCCAGATGAGCATGTGCCTAGGAGATTGAACCATAATCTATAGGAAAATAAAAAAGATTCTATGACTGTATATAGAGTGCGATCCTGTTTTATAAAATATGTATATATATAAACTTGTATGTGATTTATATATATTTATAGTATATATTTATATATTCATTATATATATATTTGTTTTTACAAAAATGAGTATATGTGCATATAAACAGGATATATGTCAAAATATTGAGTGGTTATCTCTCTGGGGCCGGCCCAGTGGTGTAGTGGTTAAGTTTGCACACTGTTTCGGTGACCCAGGGTTCATGGGTTCAGATCCCAGGTGCAGACCTACCCACTTATCAAGCCATACTGTGGCAGCAACCCACATACAAAAAATAGAAAAGTATTGGCACAGATATTAGCTCAGTGGCAATCTTCTCAAGCAAAGAGGAAGATTGGCAACAGATGTTAGCTCAGGGCCAATCTTAGTCACCAAAAAAAGAAAGAGTGGTTATCTCTGGATCTTGGGATTAGCAATGACTTTTTTTGTGTGTGTGTGTGAGGAAGATTGGCCCTGAGCTAACATCTGTTGCCAGTCTTCCTCTTTGCTTAGGGAAGATTGTCGCTGTGCTAACATCTGCCAATCTTCCTCCACTTTGTTTGTGGGACACTGCCACAGCATGGCTTGATGAGTGGTATGTGGGTCTGCTCCGGGGATCTGAACCCACGAACCCTTAGGCCACCAAAGCACAGTGTATGAACTTAACTACTATGCCACCAGGCTGGCCCCAGCAATGACTTTTACATATTTTTCTTTTTGTAACCATATTTTCTAATTTCCCTCTAATAAATGTATTTTGTGAAATTAAGGGGGGAAAAAGCACAAAGTTCCATAAAGTTCCAGGTTCTTTGAAGCAGAGCTAGAGTATCTGGTTGGCAGATTTGAGGCAGTTGTTGATGTGTTTTGCCAGGAAAATGTGATGGTCATGCAGGACTGGATACCTAAATTGGCCGGGCCAAGTGCAAAATGAAAATGCTTTTTTCAAAAGAAAGAAAGAAAAAATTGCTGTTAAATGCACGTAAACATAAAGCTTTTTTCTTTCTTCCGCATATCTTCTCTGTGCATGTGCATGATCCATTGTCCCAATGAACCTCACTTACAAAATATAAGTTCAGAGATAAAATTATTAAGAATTTCAAGATGGCACTAGCTGAACATTAAATTAAGCACAGGCCCTTCTGAGTGGGAGCCCTGTGTGACTGACTGCATGGGTTGTACTCCCTTGAAGCTGGCTTTGTGTCCACAAAGAGGGGGGAAGCCTGAGGCAGGATACCATCGGCCAGAGACACTCATGAAACTATGGCACTGTTCCTTCCTACTAGCTGTGGAACAATTTGGAGTAACATGCTTAGTTGGGATTCAGATCAGGCCTCTCTGGTCCAGGCTCTGCTTTGCAAAGCTCATAGTTTACCTAAGTATGTATCTGGAATCCATTTCTACCTATCCCAACTTCCATTAAGGACTAGTGTTTGTTAGGAGTACAGCGTTGACCCAACCAATTGTCCCTTTATTTGTGGGCTGTGTGGTTTCCTAACAGACTGTGCTTGTGTATTGGACAAACAGGGGGACCTGTCCCACCAATGTTTAGTGAGAGCTTTAGCCAACTCTGTCAACTTTCTCTTCCTTGCTTTGGAAGTAGTTCCTAAGCTTTGACTTCAGACTCATGCAAAAGTCTGTCCTGAAAGCCTTGCCACCGTCTAACTTGGCACTCCTCACCCCACTTCTACAACATTCCATGCCAGTTTCTGACGAGCAGGACTGGAAATTCCCCCAAGTCCAAGCAGCAAGTCCAAGTGGCAGTTTCCCTGGTTAGCAGTTCTGGCTTGATAGGATGAATGCGGGCTGCTGGGCAGGGATGGGAGGTAGAAATGACAGGAGCTCCTGGACTGAGGACCCCCAGGGTGAGGATTCCATAGAAATGGGATGGGGACACTAGAAGGGTGAAGAACTAGAAGGGGAAAGGTGGTTGAAAGGGGTATGTGAAGAGGAGTAAGGACTCTCGGAGGTCTAGAGCAACCTGCCCAATTTTGTTTTGGGGGATATATTAAAAAATAAATGCCAAATAAAAGTTAAAAATTGCCATATATTTTAAATGTACACAGTTGACAAATTAATGTTTCTTAATGTGGACAGTATTATGCAATGTAATTGTCCAGAATTTCTGGATTTGTACAAAATAATGACTTATACTATATGGACAGTTATTGAAAATGAGACACAAGGTTAAAGTTATATGATGAACATCTTTTTAAAATTTCTTGATTGTGGTAAAATATACATAACAAAATTTACCATCTTATCCAATTTTAAGTGTACAGTGTAGGAGTACATTCACATTGTTGTGCAAGCATTCTCCAGAACTCTTATCATCTTGCTAAACTGAAATTTTATATCCATTCAGCAACTCCTCATTTCCCCCTCCCCTGGTTGACCACCATCCTACTATCTGTTTCTATGAATTTGGTTACCTTAGATACTTCATATAAGTGGAATCATAGAGTATTTGTCCTTTTGTAGCTAGTTTATTTTACTTAGCATAATGTCCTTAAGTTTCATCCATGTTAGAAGACATGTGGGTTGTTTTCCAGTTTTTGACTGTTATGAATGAAACTGCTATAAACACCCCTGTATAGGTTTTTGTGTGAACATAAGTTTTCATTTCTCTGGGGTAGATGCCCAGGAGTATAACTGCTCGGTCATATGATAGTTGCATGTTTAGTTTTTTAAGAAACTGCCAAACGATTTTCCAGAGTGGCTGTACCATTTTACATCCACACCAGAAATGTGTGAGTCATACAGTTTCTTCACATCCTCGCCAGTACTTGGGTGTTGCCATTATTTTTTGTTTTAGACCTTCTGATAGATGTGTAGTAATATCTTATTGTGGTTTTGATTTCTATCTCCCTAATGGCTAATGATGTTAAACATATTTTCATGTGCTTATTTGTCATCCGTATATCCTTTTTGGTGAAATTTCTCTTATAGTAGATTGTTTTTTTACCATTGAGTTTTGGGAGTTCCTTATACGTTCCAGATATTGGTCCTTTGTCGGATATGTGGTTTGCAAATATTTTTTCCCATTCTGTAGCTTGTCTTTTCATATTCTTATCTGGATCTTCCAAAGTGCAAAAATTTTTCATTTTGATGAAGCCCAGCTTATCAATTTTTCCTTTTATGGATCCTGCCTTTGGTGTCAAATCTAAGAACTCTTTGCCCACCCCTGCTTCTTAAATATTTTCTCCTATGTTTTTTCCCTAAAAGTTTTATAGTTTTACACTTAAATCCCTGATCCATTTTGAGATTTAGATTGAGTTTCATTTTTTGCTGAAGGATGACCAATTGCTCCAGCATCATTTGTTTAAAAGCCTATCTTTCTTCCATTGAATGCTTTTGCACCTTTTTAAAAAATTGGTTGGGCATATATGTGTGGGTCTAGTTCTGGGTTCTCTATTTTGCTTCATTGATCTGTACGTCTATCCCTTCACCAATATGCAATCCTGATTACTATAGCTATATAACAGGTTTTGAAATCAGGTAGACTGATTCCTTCCATTTTATTCTTTTTCAAATTCTTTTAGCTATTCTAGTTACTGTGTCTTTCTATATAAATTATGGAATAATCTTGTCTATATCTATAAAAAAATCTTGCTTGGATTTTGATTGAGGTTGCATTAAACCTGTATATCAGTTTGGGAGAGGATTAACTTCTTTACTGTGTTGAGTCTTCCAATCCATGAACATGATGTATCTTTCTATTTACTTAGATCTTGATTTCTTGTATGAGGCATTTTGTAATTTTCAGCATACAAGTTCTGTACAGGTGTTGTTAGATATACACTTAAGCATTTCATTTTTTTTGAGTGATTGTAAATGGTATTGTATTTATTTTGGTGTCCATGTGTTCATTGCTAGTATATAGAAATACAATAGATTTTTATGTGTTTATCTTGTACCTGAAACTTTGCTGAACTCACTTATTAGTTCTAGGAGTTCTTTGGTAAATTCCTCGGGATTTTCTGCATAGACAATCATGTCACCTGCAAATAGGGACAGTTTTATTTCCTCCTTTCCTTTCTCTATGCCTTTTATTTGCTTTTCTTGTCTTATTGCACTGGCTAGAATTTCCAGCACTATAATGAATAAGAGTGGTGAGAGCAGATATCCTTGCCTTGTTCCTGATCTTAGGAGGAAAGCATCTAGTTTCTCACCAGTAAGTATGATGTTAGCTGTAGAGTTTTTGTAGATGTTCTTTGTCAAGTTTAGGAAGTTCCCCTCTATTCCTATTTTTCTGAGATTTTTACTCATGAATGGGTGTTGAATTTTGTCACGTGCTTTTTCTGAATTGATTGATACGATCATGTCATTTTTCTTCTTTAGCTTGTTAATATGGTATTTCTTCTTTAGCTTGTTAATATGGTGGATTACACTGCTTGATTTTTGAATACTGAACCAGCATTGCATCCCTGGAATAAACTCTACTTGTTCACAGTATATAATTCTTTTTATGTATTACTGAATTCTATTTGCTAAAATTTTTAAGAATTTTTGCATCTATAGTCATAAGAGATATTAGCCTATAGTTTTCTTTTCCTTTTCAAAGATTGGCACCTGAGCTAACATCTGTTGCCAATCTTTTTTTTTCTTCTTCTTCTTCTCCCCAAAGCCCACCAGTGGTAGTTGTATATTCTAGTTGTAGGTCCTTCTGGTTGTGCTATGTGGGATGCCGCCTCAGCATGGCTTGAGCGGTGCTGTGTCCGTGCCCAGGTTCCTAGCCAGTGAAACTCCAGGCCGCCAAAGCACAACTTGCAAACTTAACCACTTGGCCATGGGGCTGGCCCCTATAGTTTTCTTTTTTGTACTATATTTAGTTTTTGTATCAGGGCAATACAATGATTTGGGAAATGACTCTTCTTCTCTTTTCTATAAGAGATTGTGTGTATGGGGCTGGCCCCCGTGGCCGAGTGGTTAAGGTCATGCGCTCCACTGCAGGCAGACCAGTGTTTTGTTGGTTCGAATCCTGGGCGCGGACATGGCACTGCTCATCAAACCACGCTGAGGCAGCGTCCCACATGCCACAACTAGAAGGACCCACAATGAAGAATATACAACTATGTACCTGGGGGCTTTGGGGAGAAAAAGGAAAAAAATAAAATCTTAAAAAAAAAAAAAGAGATTGTGTAGAACTGGTGTTAATTCTTCTTTAAATGTTTGGTAGAATAGTCCAGTGAAACCATTTGGACCTGGAGATTTCTTTTTTTCAAATTGAAGCCTTTTAAATTGAGTCTTTTAAGTTGCTAATTAAATTTCCCTATAGTTATAGTGATGTTCAAGTGTTCTATTTCATACTGAGTGAATTGTGTTAGTTTGTGTTTTTGTAAGAATTGGTTCATTTCATCTAATTTGACAAATTTATGTGTAGAACTGTTCATAGTATTTTCCTGTTATCCTTTTGATATCTGCAGGATATGTAATGTAATGTGTGTCTTTTTTTTCCTTTGTCAGTCTTACTAGAGGTTTGTCAAATTTTTGATCTTTCTAAAGAAGCAGCTCTTTGTTTCATTGATTTTTTTTGTATTGTTTTTCTGTTTTCTATTTCATTGATTTCTGCTTTTATCCTTATTATTTCTTTACTTCTACTTTCTTTGGATTTATTTTCTTCTTTTGCTAGGTCCTTGAGGTGGGAGCTTGGATTATTGATTTTAGACTTTATCTTTTTTCTATTGTATGCAATTAGTGCTATAAATTTCCTGCTCAGCACTGCTTTAGCTGTGTCCCACAGATTTTGATATGTTGTGTTTTTGTTTTCATTCATTTCAACATCAGTATGTTTTTATTGCACTTTTATCCATGGATTGTTCAGAAGTGTGTTGCTAAGTTTCCAAGTGTTTGGAGACTTTTCTTTCTATCTTTCTGTTATTGATTTCTAGTTTGATTCTACTGTGGTGAGAGAACATACTCTGTAAGATTTCAATTCTTTTAAATTTGCTGAGGTTTGTTTTATGGCTTGGGATAGGGCCTATCTTGATATATGTTCCAAGGGGACTGAAGAGAGTGTGTATTCCACTGTTAGGTGGAGTGTTCTATAAATGTTGATTAGATCCCATTGGTTGATGGTGCTGTTGAGGTCTACTATATCCTTGCTGATTTTTTTGTCTAGTTCTGTCAATTATTGAGAGAGGGGTGATGAAGTCTCCAGCTATAATTGTGGATTTGTCTATTTCTTCTTTTAGTTCAATCAGTTTTTACTTCACATGTTTTGCAGCTCTGTTTGGTGCATACACAATTAGGATTATTATCTCCTGATGGATTGGTCCGTTATATAATATCCTCTGTCTCAGTTCAGTCTTTTGGCCCTGAAATCTATTTTATATTACACTCTGTCTATATATGTATTATTATTTATTTATATATTAATATATATTTAATTTAATATATAATATGTAAATGATAAAATTACATATCATATAGAACATATAAACTGCTAATGTATATTAGCATATATATTTTCTTTCTATATATTCTGGCATTAATATAGCCATTCTTGTTTTCTTTTGATTAATGTTTGCACAATATAACTTTTTCCATCCTTCTACTTTCAACCTGACTATATTATTATATTTAAAGTGAATTTCCTGCAGATAACTTACAGTGCATTGTGTTTTTCAATCCACTGTGCCTGGGGCCAGCCCAATGGTACAGCGGTTAAGTGTGCATGTTCCACTTTGGCGGTGCAGGGTTCGCTGGTTCAGAATCCGGGTGCAGATATGGCACCGTTTGTCAAGCCATGCTGTGGTAGGCGTCCCACATATAAAGTAGAGAAAGATGGGCATGGATATGAGCTCAGGGCCAGTCTTCCTCAGCAAAAAGACGAGAATTGACAGCAGATGTTAGCTCAGGGCTAATCTTCCTCAAAAACAAAAAACAAAACAAAACAAAACTCCACTGTGCCAGTCTGTTTTTTAATTGATACATTTATACCATTTAACTTTAATGTAATTATTGCTATTTTTAAATTAAATTTGCCATTTTATTTTTTGTTTACTTTTTTCTTTCTCTAATTTCTTTTTCCTTACCTTCCTGTGGGTTACTTGAACATTTTTAGAATTCTATTTTAATTTATGTGTGGTGATTTTGAGAGTATCTCTTTGTGTAGTCTTTTTAGTCATTGTTCTAGGTATTATATATACGTAACTTTTCACAGACTATCAGTCTTCATTTTACCAGTTCTAGTGAAGTGTAGAAACTTTACCTCCTTTTATGTTGTTTTACACTTCCCCATTTACAATATATTTGTCCTAAATGTTTCCTCTACATACATTTAGAACCACATTAGACAGTGTTATAATTTTTGCTTCCATCATTCAACATAATTTGGAACACTCAAGAAGTAAATTCTGCTTATCATATTCTTTCTCCCTTTCTGATGTTCCAAGATACGTTTTTTTATTATTGTTTTTTCATTTAGAGAACTTCTTTAAGCCATTTAGGCAAGGTTTTAGTAAAGGTTTTTATTAAAAGCCAATCCTTTACTGCAGCTGGTGACAAATTCCCTTAGTTTGCCTTCATGTCTTGATTTCCTCTTCATTCCTGAAGGATGTTTACCCTGGATGTAGGATTTGGGTTGACAGTTCTTTTCTTTTCTTTTTTTTTTTTATGCATCATGTTCACAGCAGCTTTATTCACAATAGTCAAACAATGGAAACAACCCAGATGCTCTATTTTTAAAATTTATTTTATTTTTTAAATTTAAACATTATATAACTTTCAGATGTACATCATAATATATTCCGAATTCTGTGTAGATTAAATCATGTTCACCACCCAAAAACTAATTATAGTCCATCCCCTCACATGTGAGCCTAATCACCCCTTTTGCCCTCCCCCCTTCCCCTATGATAACCACCAATCCATTTTCCGTTGCTATGTGTTTGATTGTCGTGGTTTTTATCTTCTACTTATGAGTGAGATCATATGGTATTTGACTTTCTCCCTCTGACTTATTTCACTCAGCATAATACCTTCAGGGTCCATCCATGTTGTCACAAATGGCCGGATTTCATCATTTCTTATGGCAGAGTAGTATTCCATAGTGTATGACAGTTCTTTTCTTTCAGCATGTGAAGTTTACCATGCCACTTCCTTCTGGTCTGCATGGTTTCAGATGAGAAATCCACTGTCATTCAAATTGTGTTTCCACTTTTCTTGCTACTTTCAAGATTTTTTTTTTGTCATTAGTTTTCAGAAGTTTGTGATGTGTCTATGTGTGGAATTTTGAATTTATCTTGTTTGGGGTTCACTTCTTAAACCTGTAGATTTATGTCTTTTGCCAAATTTGAGAAATCTCCATCCATTATTTCTTTGAATACTTTTAAAGAACTGCACTTTTTTGGGGCTGGCCCCATGGCTGAGTAGTTAAGTTCACACGCTCTGCTTTGGCAGGCCAGGGTTTCGCTGGTTTAGATCCCAGGCACCGACAAGGCACTGCTCATCAGGCCATGCTGAGGCAGTGTCCTGAATTCCACAACTAGAAGGACCCACAACTAAAAATACACAACTATGTACCAAGGGGCTTTGGGGAGAAAAAGGAAAAATAAAATCTTTAAAGAACTGCACTTTTTCTCCTCTCCTGGGACTCTGATGACATGAATGTTATCTTTTGTTATAGTCTCAGGAAGCTCTGTTCATTTTTTTCCCATCTATTTTCTCTCTCTTGTTCAGACTGAGTAATTTTCATTGTTCTATCATTGAATTCACTGATATATTTTTCCTCTGTCCCTTCTATTCTGTTGTCTAGCTCATTCATTGAATTTTAAAATTTTAATTAATCATATTTTTCAATTCCATTTGGTTCTTCTTTATATTTTCTATTTCTTTGCTAAGATTTTCTTTTATTTTTTCATTTGTTTCAGCTGTGTTTTTAATTGCTTGTGGAAGCATTTTTATGATGGCTGCTTTAAACTTTGTCACATAATATTAATATCTCTGTCATCTTGGTGTTGGCATCTATTGATTCTATTTTTAATTCAGCTTGTCTTCCTGGTTCTTGGTATATGGACTGGATTTTATTGAAACCTGGACATTTTTTGATTATGTTATGAGATTCTGGATCTTATTTAGACTTTCTAAAAGGGGGCTTCCTCTGGCATTGCTCTGGCAAGAGGAGAGGGGCACTTCCTTGTTACTGCTAGGTGGGTTGTAGGAGTCCAGGTTCCCTGCTTGGCTTTTGTCAGACACTTGTGGGAGAGGGTTTGCTACTTGCTAATGCTGGGTGGGGGTGGGAATTCTGGCTCTGCCAGGCCTCCACTCATACCTCCCCAGCAGCTCACCACAGTCTCCAGTGACACCATTAGTGGAGGTAATGAGTGGTCTCATTACCACTGGGCAGTGGTGAAATCCTAGCTCTCCACCAAGCTTCCTCTGATACTACCCTAGTAGGGAGAGGGAGGGCTGCTTTGTTACTGCCAGGCTCCCCATGTGGCCTACATTTCTACCTTTGTTGGCAGTTTCCCTTATTATCACCTACAAGAAGTGAAATTCCTGCCTCCCTACTCAGCCTTCTCTGACACCACTCTGAAGGGAGTACTGAGAAGCCTTGTTACAGTCTGGAGAGAGGATAGAAGTCTAGGCTCCCCACATGCCTTTTGCCGATGGAGCAGGGCTAGGGCCACAGTTTTTCTGTGATGTTTGGCCACAGCTGAGTAGTTATTGTCTAAAAGATTTCTGTTTTGCTAGGCTGCCCCTTTCCTGGTCCTTTGAGATAGAGAGAGCAGTCTTAGGGCTTTTTGTATCTGCGCGCATTTAGTTTCTGGGATGCCAGCTTCTTTGGCTCTAAGTCTGGCATATATGAGTCAAAAAGAATGCCTAGGGAAATCACCATCTTGTTCTTCCTTAGGTCCCAAGATCCCTAGCCTGTCTACCTTCTTCTGTCTACCTTTCAGAGCTTTCTTATGTTTGTTTTATGTATGACTTCCAGAGATTTTAGTTGTACTTAGTGGGAGTAATGAGAAAAGTATATCCACTCATCTTTCTGGAAATATTTGGATTTATGTTCACTCTCTTATTGTATGCCATTTGTTCTGCTTGTTTCCTTTTCCTTTTTTCTCCTTTCCTGTCTTCTTTGACTTGATCAAGGCTGTTTTTTTTGTTTGTTTTCTTTTAAAGATTGGCACCTGAGCTAACATCTGTTGCCAATCTTCTTCCTTCCTTTTTTTTTCCTTCTTCTTCTCCCCAAAGCCCCCTGGTACATAGTTGTACATATTTTTTTAGTTGTGGGTCCTTCTAGTTGTGGTATGTGGGATGCCACCTCAGCATGGCTTGATGAGCAGTGCCATGTCTGCAGCTGGGATCTGAACTGGCGAAACCCTGGGCCACTGAAGCAGAGCGCATGAACTTAACCACTCAGCCACAGGGCTGGCCCCAAGGATGTTTTGTTTTAATTTGAGATTTAAACAATTTTTTCTTTTACTGTTACTCTTCAATTTCTAACATGCATACTTTACTAAATAAAATCTCTTTATTAATAAAATAAACATTCTCTACCTTCTTCCAAAACAAAATAAGAACTTTAGAATGCTTTAATTTCACTCAACCTCCCCCCATTTTACTTGTTACTGTTGGTCAGTGTTATACATCCCCCTTATCCAAATTATACATTGTTGTTATTGTTTCACATGGTCAGTGGTTGTTTGGCTTTGACCATATATTTTCTAATATCCTTCCAAGTCATTCCTTCTTGAATATCAGCCCTTCCTTTGGGGTTAATTTTTCTTCTTTCTGAAGTTTATTCATTAGAATTTCCTTTAGTGAGGGTCTGTTGGTGAAACTTCTAATTTTCATTTGTTTGAAAATGTTTTTATTTTACCCATGTTCTTGATAGATAGTTTTGCTGGTTACACAACTTCAAATTGACAATTATTTTCTCTCAGCACTTTAAAGATATTATTTTCTTTTACTCTGGCTTTTATTGTTACAGTTGAGATGCCTGCTGTCTGTTTGTTTTCCCTTTATAATTATCTTTTCTCTCTGGCTGCTTTAAGATATTTTGTTTATTTTTGATATTTGACAGCAATGTGTTTAGATTTGTGTGAGATAATAGAAAATATTATATATCGATCTCTGCCCCTGGTCCAGGCACAGAGCTCTTAAAGCCCTTTTAAGTTTCCTAAGTGATAAGAGCAGTGGGAGCATGTCTTGTTCTAATATTTGTCTTGACTTCATCCCTGAGACAGGGCTCCTAAAACCCTTGTAAATTCCTAAGTGATAAGAGCACTGGGAGCATCTTTTATTGTACTGAGGTGACTCTGAGTGGGCTCCTGGATGGCTCCTGGATGATGCTTGGTCACCAGAAGGACCAAGCCATGATTAGAAGCTTGGAATTCTCAGCCTTGTCCCCCATTTCCCAGAGAGGGGAGAGGGGCTGGAAATGGAGTCAATAACTTATCATGCCTCTGTGAGGAAGCCTCCATAAAAGCCCAGTAGTAAGGGGGCGAACACATCCACACCGGGAGGGTGACACACCCCAACTTCATGGTGGCAGAAGCTCCTGCACTCGGGACCCTCCCAGACCTTGTCCTCTGTATTTCTTCATCTGTATCCTTTATCATATCCTCTGATAAACTGGTAAATGTCAGTAAGTATTTCCCTAAGTTCTGTGAGCTGCTCTAGCAAATTAATTGAACCTGAGGAGGGAGTCATGGGAACCTCTGATTGGTAGGCAAACCGGACAGAAGTTGTGGGTAACCTGGGGGTGTACTACTTGCGACTGGCATCTGAAGAGGGATGGGAGCAGTTTTGTGGGACTGAACCTTTAACTTGTGGGATCTAACGCTATTTACCTGGAAATAGTGTTAGAATTGAGTTAAATTATAGGACATCTAACTGGTGTCACAGAGGATTGCTTGGTTTGGGGAAACCTCCATGCATTTGGCGATTAGAAGTGTCAGAAGTGAAGTGTTCTGTGGGAGTATAGCGTATGTGTAAAAGTAAAGGAGACACACAGGAGGGAAGAGCTAGGTATTTCCCAACACAGGAGGTAGACTGAACTGAGGTTTTCCCTACATGGGAAGGAAAAATCTGAGTTTTTCCTTTACCATTTGGAATTTATTTTTTTTAATCCTGTTTATGGTTTGTGCTGTCTGAATCTGAGGATTTATAACTTTCATAAATTCCATAAATTTCTCTGCTAATATCTCTTTGAATATTGGTTACTGACAAGTGTAAAAATACCCAGGGCTGTTGAAGCATTAACATCTGCTCGTTGTTCTCCTATCAGCTTTTTTTTGGTTTTTGACTTGTAGAGATTTCCTCTTCTCTCTTGTTGGCTGAGTTACGTTAAACATCAAAAAGATTCAAAATGAACCTACAGAATTTCTAGGTATTTTGTAGCATGAGATTTTTTAGGAGATCTAGTCCTCCATATTCCTGGAAATGGAAGTCCAAAGATCTTTCCATCCCTTCATTTGTCTCTGAGCCCGTATGAATGGCTTTATTGTAGGTAACATTTAAGAGTTAAGTTTAACTTAATATTAAGAGTCTCAGTTGTCCAGGCTGGCCCGGTGGTGCAGCGGTTAAGTTTGCATGTTCTGCTTCTCAGTGCTTGGGGTTCACTGGTTCGGATCCCGGGTGCGGACATGGCACCGCTTGGCAAGCCATACTGTGGTAAGCGCCCCACATATAAAGTAGAGAAAGATGGGCACGGATGTTAGCTCAGGGCCAGTCTTCCTCAGCAAAAAGAGGAGGATTGGCAACAGTCAGCTCAGGGCTAGTCTTCCTCAAAAAAAAAAAAGTCTCAGTTGAAGCTCAGTGAGAATTTTAGCCTAGAGGCAACTGGCCCTCCTGGTCCCCTGGAGTTGAGGATTGGAGAGAGATGGGAAGGAGTAAGGTGAACAGAGTTTGTCTTCCCTTCAGTTTTTTGATTTCTCTTGTTTCCTTTCTGATCTTCGGTAGCTCTGTATGTGTTGGGCACATTTTAAGAGGTCTTTTAGCCTCTGTTTCATTATCTGCCCAATGAGGATAATAGCTCCAGTTTTGTAGGGCTGTTGTAGAATTAAGTGAGATGACGTATAAAATGCTTGGTCCAGAGTGTGGCACAAAAAAAGATGTTCAAGGAATGTTAGTTCCTTCCTTTGTCTTTAGTAGCATCCTTTTGTGTTCCCATTTCCATTTGCCAGGCAGCACTTAGGCAAGATGGGCCTGGGAGTAGCAGTAGACAAAGGGGAGCTAGGAGAAGACAAGGGCCCCAGTGATACAGGAAATAAAAGGGAACTGTTGACTTCCACCCTGAGAGGGCAGCCATTCATATGTGATTTGGGGACATAGAATCAAAGACCACTTCCTTCTGCGTCATCTGAAATAGTCTGGTAATTCTTCAGCTTATAAGCAATGTTTCAATCTCATGCAATTTTAGTTTATCTATGGTTCTTATAAAACAGGCATCAAAGGGAAAAAGAGAGGATGAGAAAGAAAAGAGTCAGACTTAAGTCACAACTAAGAGAAAATAGGATATAATTCCCATTACTTAGAATAAATGGAGTGTAGATTTGATGGCATAAAAATGTTTTCTGGAATTACATTAATTGGAAAAATGTGTTTTCAGAAGAATAACTTGTCAGCTGCAAATTATTGGCTTTTAGTTTGGATCAAAAAGCCTTACTCTATAACAGGCAATATAAAGAAAAACAAAATATACATCTATTTAGCATGGTGTGTACTGTAGTATTAAGTTATAATACTAAAGATTAAAAGTAGAATTTCAATTTCATTTCTTAATTTATGAGTTTCTGGGTTAGAGTTAGATTTTATAGTAATTTATATAGGCTTGCTTCATGGTTTAATTTTAACCATATATTACTGATCCTAATTCTCAAATGTCAGAGACTTAGATTAAGAACCCAAAGAGGATTTAAATTATGGGCTTCTGCTGGTTTTCACTTGCCTGATTTACCAATTACAGTAAAGCATGAATTACAGCCTTGCTATTCTCTGGAAGACCATGACTAATACTAGAAATAATAATAATTGTAACCACCCCTAAATCAAGAGAAACACCATAAAAGCAGTACCTGATTTGCGATGTGGAAGGGAGACTTATTGCTCTTGGAGTGAGAATGAAAAATGGGTAATTTTCATATAGTTTAGGAGAAAACATGGAGGACTGGTTTTCTGATAACTGGTCAGCTATTATTCAGGAGGGACTTTGAGGGGCTGGCCCCGTGGCCGAGTGGTTAAGTTCTAGTGCTCCACTTTGGTGGCCCAGGGTTTCGCTGTTTTGAATCCTGGGCGCAGACATGGCACCGCTCATCAGGCCATGCTGAGGTGGCATCCCACATACCACAACTGGAAGGACCCACAACTAAAAATACACAGCTATGTACTGGGGGGCTTTGGGGATAAAAAGGAAAAATAAAATGTTTGAAAAAAAAAAAGAGGGACTTTGAGAGCCCTTGTAGAGAAGAGAGATGATTTTGGAAAGGGAGTGGTGGTGGGAAGGACCTGTGTGTAATTCAGAAGAGGTTAGGATGCAGCTCAATTGGCTGGTATATATTTTTTTAGTACATCACTCAAAAAAGAGTCAGGATCACTGTTTTATTTATTTATTTTTTTTGAAGAAGATTACCCCTGAGCTAACATCTGCTGCCAATCCTACTCTCTCTCTCTCTCTCTTTTTTTTTTTTTGCTGAGGAAGACTGGCCCTCAGCTAACATCCATGCCCATCTTCCTGTACTTTATATGTGGGACACCTGCCACAGCATGGCTTTACAAGCGGTGCATAGGTCCGCACCTGGGATCGAAACTGGTGAACCCTGGGCTGCTGAAGCGGAATGTGCACACTTAACTGCTGCGCCACCAGGCTGGCCCAGGATCATTGTTTTAGAATCTCTATCCTCTAATATGGATTCTCAACTATAAAACAATAATCTGAAATATCAGTGTCAGGTGTATTAACATATTAAGTTACAGTTGTGTTCTATTGAATATAGTATAGAATGAGAATTGCTATTCTTAGCTGTGCGAGAATTTTTAATAATTTATATACAAAAGAGAGTTGAGTCTTAAGAGCATTGGACTAATGTGCTCCTACTAAATGTACCTCCAGGCCTTTCCTGCGAGACCCCTCAGTCAAGCCTCAGGAAAACAATCTTTCGCATTTCTCTTCCCAGCCCTTCTCTATAGCAATGCACTCTAGGTCACTTATCCTAAAGGCATCAAAGCTACAATGTTGCGGGGTGGGGGTGAAGTTCAGTTGTAATCTAATGAAAAGCCATTTACAGATGCATGGAATATTGACAGAGTCAACCTAAGTAAGTAGGTGTCTCTCCTTATCATTGATTGATTTAGATGAACTCCCAAATCAAGAAATTAATTTAGTAAGATACAAATAGCAACCCCATTTTTTTAAAAAACAAAGTTGCTGCTATTATATCTACTCCCCCCATCCATCATCAACAGAAATGCCAAATTCCTTTCCCAGTGTAGTGACTCAGTTCAGGCTCTGAAATTAGTCTCGCTTCATATTAGATTCTACCACTTACTGCTTATGTGATCTTGATCAAATTACTTAGCTCCTCTGTCCCTCAGTTCCTTCTATAAAATGGGGATAACAGTGCTTTCTACCTTACAGGGTTGTTGTAAACCTTAAATGTGATAATACATGTAAAACAGTTTCCCCAGTATCTGGTGTATAGTGAATGCTCAGTAAAAGTTAGATGTCATTATTCCATTCTGCAATGGTAAAGGACAGCAAAAAGTGAATATCTAACTATGACCAGCATTTTGTCAATCTCAACAAACACTATTTTTTCTTTTTCAAAGATGTTATTTTTTTTTCCCTTTTTCTCCCCAAAGACCCCCGGTACATAGTTGTATATTCTTCGTTGTGGGTCCTTCTAGTTGTGGCATGTGGGACGCTGCCTCAGCGTGGTTTGATGAGCAGTGCCACGTCCGCACCCAGGATTCGAACCAACAAAACACTGGGCTGCCTGCAGCGGAGCGTGCGAACTTAGCCACTCGGCCACAGGGCCAGCCCCATCAACAAACACTATTTTAATATAATAGCATACCTTAAAGAGAGCAGCACCACTTTGACTGTTAGGTTGGGGACTAGTATAGTCACAATTTAATTCGCTAATCATTTTTTGGTCATTAACAGCTGCCAGTCAACTGCATATCTAAACAGACCTACTTTGTGCATTATTATCTTCCATCAAAACAAATCCTTTCACAAACCATACAAACTTCATCTGATGTAGAGGTCTGAAAAGGGGATGGTAAATCTAAAATGGGAAAATATTAGAAATAGTGCAAAACTGAACTTTCACGGTGGAACAATATGTGAGGCAATGTTGGCTAAGTCATCCCATTACCGGAATCTCTGACATTCTATTATGTTTTTGCTTTTAGTCATTTTACTCTGACATTTTGAGTAAAACATGTTATTTATTACTTTAGTGTTAATCACATTTTTCCCTCTAAAATATGTAATTGAAAATTCTGCTGCATTTGTAAGAGTAATTTTTTTTAATATCCAGGGGACAAAATAATTTGCAGGGCAGTGTGGCTCCAATTTGGTAGGGCAAGTCATTGAAAAAAATGAATCCTTGTTCAGTAAATTCTGCTTTACAGTAAACTTTTCAGAAACTTAGCAATTGTGTGCTGTTAGGGTTACCTGTGTAAACATTCAGTGCCATAGTGTGTGATTACAGAGGAAACCAGAAAATATGTTTTTCTCCCAACACTTTGACTATAGCTTGTGTGTCATAGCTAGAAATAGGGCAAGAGTTTGTTCCAGAGAGCACTCCTTTGGTATGCATTTAGCTCCCTTCCCCCTGTGGCTAGAGATGTCTGTCCCTTTGCCGGTTGCTGTGTTCAGTTGTCTGGGTTATTTCGGGTTGTAGTGGGTTGATTTCAGTGGGGAAACGGTTGTATATCTCTGCTTCTTAAAATGTTTTGTTCAAATGTGTTATGAAAAATTTGGGGGTGGAAATCATAGTCTTTCTGACACAGTTTATGTTTGAGTTCCGGGGAATTGGCCAGGTTGTAAACTTCAGAAGCCTGCAGAACATAATAAAGAAACCAATCATTTATTAATTTTAAATACCTAATGTGAAAGGGGTTTCAGAGAAGCTTAGGGAAGCAAGCTTCAGAGAGCAAGGGAATGCTATGGACACTTGGTGGTAAATCATTTGGATCTTCAGGTATCCTACAGGCAAGGGGAAAGAGGCATGCAAGTGGAATGATAGATGGCACAATCAGTTGAGTTGGTAGCTCATTACCCAAAGAGAGTGGTTGATGTGATCCTGGAGGGATCTCTAGTCTCACCAGCAGGGCTCTGCTTAAGCTCTGTCATGTGGTAAACATTTTCATCAATAACTTGGATGGAAACACAGAAAGCATGTTTGCCAGATTTAAGTGTGTCATAAAGATGAATGCAACGGATCTGGAATCATGATACGAAAAGAGCCTGGGGGCCGACCCGGTGGTGCAGCAGTTAAGTTTACACATTCTGCTTTGGTGGCCCGGGGCTTGCCGGTTTGGATCCCTGGTGTGGAAATGGCACCGCTTGGCAAGCCATGCTGTGGAGGCGTCCCACATATAAAGTAGAGGAAGATGGGCACTGGTGTTAGCTCAGGGCCAGTCTTCCTCAGCAAAAAAAAGAGGAGGATTGGTGGCAGATGTTAGCTCAGGGCTAATCTTCCTCAAAAAAATCAAATAAATAAAAAATAAAGGCAAAAAAAGAGCCTGGCTGACTGGTCCTATGGGTTAAAATGATGAAATTTAATGAGGATATGTTGAAAGGTCTATACTTAGAAATGGCAATGTATTGTGGATTGGCTGAATAGTTGTTCATATATGTATGCTATTGGTTTCTTTACTACATGTGTAACTTTGGGCAAGTTACTTAACCGTGTTTGAGCCTCAGTTTCTTCATCTGTAAATATATGCTCATGGTAAAAGGAACATACAGTGAAAACAAGTCTCCCTGGCCCCCAGTTCCCCAGTCCCTTTCTCTAGACATTTTTAAAAATTTTTCCAGAGATAGCGCATGTGTGTGTGAGTGTGTGTGTGTGTATGTGTATGAACTTTCTTTTTAAAAAACACATAATATGACACTATTTTCCCTCCTGATTTTTTCACTTAATTTATTTCATAGGTAATTCCATGTCAGCACATATATAACTACATAATTTCCCACCTGTGATTTGCTTTATTTATCTAGCATACAGATCAGAAGCACAGATTGTGAAACCATACTATCTGGGTTCAAATTCCAGCCCTGCCACTTACTAGCTGTGTGACCTTGGGCAAGTTACTTAATCTCTCTGTGCCTGCAGGCTGACTTATCCATTAGGCACAGTAGGCACCGTGCCTAGGACCTGTTCTACTTTTAGGAGCCCATGAAAATGTTTTAACTTTAATTTCTTTTAAAATCAGAAGAAAAGATAAATATAAAACCAATGAATAGGTAATAATGAATCTACCCTGGGTTATATTTGTCTTTATATACCAAAGCAGTTGTAAAATGTCATTTTCAATGTTTTTTTTTGCTAAGGAAGATTAGCCCTGAGCTAACATCTGTACCAATCTTCCTGCACTTTATATGTGGTTTGCCACCACAGCATGGCTGACGAATGGTGTGGGTCTGTGCCTTGAATCCAAAGCTGCGAACCCGTGCCACCGAAGTGGAGCCAGCCAAACTTAACCACTATGCTGCGGAACTGACCCCATCAATATTTTTTTATGGCAGAATGGTCCCACAATGACCAAAGTGCCTAGGGCCCATGGTAGTCATAATGTGCCCACACGGTGTGCTTGGGTTTCATCATCTGTGAAATGGAAATAACAATAGTGCCTACCTCATAGGGTTGTTGTGAAAAATACCCGAGTTGATGTTTGGAAAGCTGAGAGTGTTCTGCAATAGTTAATTTTGACATGTTTATTAAGTAAATAAAGTAAGTTTACAAAATAGGTAAATTATGCACATAGTAAAAAGCTCAAGGAGTACAAAAAAGCATGCAATGAAAAGTAAATCTTTCTAATCTTAACTGATCTCCAACCCCTCAGTTTCCTTCCTCAGAAGTAGGCACTCAACATTTTTCATGTAGCTTCTAGAAATCACTTGTATAATCATATAGATCTTTTATTTATTTAAACTGTCCTCTATTTGATGGGGATTCAGTTGTTTCCAACCCTTGCTATTGCAAACAATGTTGCAATAAACACCCCTGTACATATGTCATTTTGCAAAAGTGGGAGTTTAACAGTAGGATAAATGATCTGAAATATAATTGCTGGGTCAATTATTTTAAATTTTGAAAGATATTGTTAAATTGATCTCCACACTGAGATTCCGGATAGGCAAAATGGCAGGGTGAGCTGACCCGGGATTCTCTCTCCTCCAAAATACAACAAAAGATTGGAAGAACTGAATTTCAGAGGATAAACATAATGCCAGCTCGTTAGAGACCTACAATACCAAGAAGGCGGAGATCATAAACCTTGCTTACACCTTCGGAGGTGCTGGAACGGTAGGAGAGAACATTGCTCCCTCCCCTAGAGTCTGTGATTGCTGCGGCGCGGGTAGGGAAGGAGCGGGGGAGGGGCCGCGCAACCAGGGGATCATCCAGGACTCCTGCCGCTGATTCAGTGGAAACCCGCTGATGGGGGGAAAGCTTCCGTCCACAGGGGACCCTATAAATCAAGGGCCTTGGGAGACCAGAGAACAGAATTGATCTGAACCCAGACCAGCGCGTGTAACAGCCCCCCCCCCCCCCGCAAAGCCAGTGGGCGCAGCCATCTTGCCCCAAGGCGGAGAGCTCATAACACGTGGCTCTCGACCCCCATCTAGTGGCGACAGGCTGTAACTGCAACCAAATTCTACCACCATGCGAAAAAACCGCTCCTCTACCATCCAGCAATTTATAAAAGTCCCAGACCAGAAGGAAAACAATAAAAACACAGAATTAAGTCCTGAGGACTTGGAATTAGGTAAACTAAGTGATAATGAATTCAGAGCAGCTATAATAAAAAAACTCAATGAGGTAGAGAGAAAGATAGAGAAACAAGCCGAGTTCTGGAGTTACTTCACAAAAGAGATTGAAATCACAAACAAGAATCAAATAGAATTACTTGAGATGAAAAACACAATGGATCAGATAAAACAGAATACAGATTCCCTGAATGCCCGTGTAGACAACATGGAGGAGCAAATTAGCATAATCGAAGATAGACTGGCTGAATGGCGCCAGACAGAGGAAGAAAGAGACCTAAGAATTAAAAAAAAATGAGGAAAATCTCCGAGAGATAATGGATTCAATGAGGAGTAAGAACATAAGGATCATAGGAATTCCTGAGAATATGGAAAAGGAAAATGGAGCAGAAAGTGTGCTTAACGAAATTATTGAAGAGAACTTCCCAAATCTAGGGATCGACAGAGAAATGTGTGCAGAGGAGGGTTTTAGATCTCCTAGATTTGTCAATGTAAAAAGACCTACTGCAAGGCACATAGTAGTAAAGTTGACAAAAAGGAAAGATAAGGAAAGAATACTCAGGGAAGTAAGAAAAAAGAGAATAACCTATAAAGGAGCCCCTATCAGACTGTCAGCGGATTTCTCTACAGAAAGCCTACAAGCTAGGAGAGAATGGAGTGACATATTCAAAGCTTTAAAGGATAAAAATCTTCAGCCAAGAATACTCTATCCAGCAAGAATTTCCTTCAGATATGAGGGAGAAATTAAATCTTTTCCAGACAAACAAAAGTTAAGGGAATTTGTAACCAAAAGCCCTCCACTACAAGAAATCCTCAAGAAGGCTCTCATACCTGAAAAAAGAAAAAAGGGAGAAAGGGGACACAATCCACAGACTAGGGAGACCGATGGATAGAACCAGAACAGGATAGCAAATATTCAATTATAGCATTAGGGTAAAGGTAAGGAAACTACCAAAACAAGGACGATCTTAGCACTCTAACTACCAATTAATAAGACGAGTTGGAATAAAAAATGAAAATAATTATTTAGGAGGGGAAGAGCAAAGTGTCTAAATCAGTATTGGTCAAGTAAGTAAGAGACCACCAGAGAATAGACTATATTATACACGAGATTCTAAATACAAACTTCAAGGTAGACACTAAAATAAAGTACACAACAGAGTCACAAATCATAAATAAGGAAAAATCAAAGAAACCCCGCATAAGAAATTGCAGTATTAAATGGGTAGTCTAAAGAACACAGGAAAAGAAACGCAGGAAAACAAGATAATGAGCGACAGATTAACAGCACTAAGACTGCATGCATCAATAATCACTCTCAATGTGAACGGATTGAACTCTCCAATAAAAAGACACAGAGTGGCAAAATGGATTAAAGAACAAGATCCAACAATTTGTTGCCTCCAGGAAACACACCTCAGCCCCAAGGACAAACACAGACTCAGGGTGAAGGGGTGGAGGACAATACTTCAAGCAAATAGCAAGGAAAAAAGGCAGGTGTTGCAATTCTCATATCAGACCAAGTGGATTTCAAAATAAGACAGGTAAAGAGAGACACAGAGGGACAATATATAATGATCAAAGGGACGCTTCATCAAGAAGAAATAACGCTTATAAATATCTATGCACCCAACACAGGAGCACCAAGATTCACAAAGCAACTATTAACAGACCTAAAGGAAGATGTTAAAAACAACACAATAATAGTAGGGGACCTCAACACCCCACTCACATCAATGGACAGATCATCCAGACAGAAAATCAACAAGGAAATAGTGGAGCTGAATGAAAAACTAAAACAATTGGACTTAATAGACATATATAGATCACTTCACCCTGAAAGAGCTGAATACACATTCTTCTCAAGTGCACATGGAACATTCTCTAGGATAGACCATATGTTGGGAAACAAGGCAAGCCTCTACAAATTTAAAAAAATTGAAATAATAACAAGCATCTTCTCAGATCATAGTGCTATAAGGCTAGAAATTAATTACAAGAAAAAAGCTGAGAAAGGCACAAAGATGTGGAGACTAAACAACACACTACTGAACAAGCAATGGATCATTGAAGAAATTAAAGAAGAAATAAAAAAATACCTGGAAACAAATGAAAATGATAGCATGCCATACCAACTCATATGGGATACAGCAAAAGCTGTATTAAGAGGAAAATTCATCGCAATACAGGCACATCTTAACAAACAAGAAAAATCCCAAATAAGCAACCTCAAAGCACACCTAACTGAACTAGAGAAAAAAGAACAAATGAAGCCCAAAGTCAGCAGAAGGAGAGAAATAATAAGAATCAGAGCAGAAATAAATACTATTGAAACGAAAAAGGCAGTAGAAAGGATCAATGAGACAAAGAGCTGGTTTTTTGAGAAGATAAATAAAATTGACAAACCACTAGCCAGACTTACAAAGAAAAAAAGGGAGAAAGCTCAAATAAACAAAATCAGAAATGAGCGAGGAGAAATAACAACAGACTCTGCAGAAATACAACAGATTATAAGAGAATACTACAAAAAACTGTATGCCAACAGAATGGATAACCTAGAGGAAATGGATAAATTCTTGGACTCCTACAATCTCCCCAAGCTCACTCATGAAGAGGCAGATAATTTGAACAGACCAATCACAAGGAAAGAGATTGAAACAGCAATCAAAAACATCCCAAAGAATAAAACCCCAGGACCAGATGGCTTTCCTGGGGAATTCTACCAAACTTTCAGAGAGGATTTAATACCTATCCTTTTCAAGCTATTCCAAAAAATTAGGGAAGATGGAACACTTCCTAACACATTCTATGAGGCCAACATCACGCTGATACCAAAACCTGACAAGGACACCATGGAAAAAGAGAACTACAGGCCAATATCACTGATGAACATAGATCCAAAAATTCTAAACAAAATTTTGGCAACCAGAATTCAGCAATTCATCAAAAGAATCATACATCATGATCAGGTGGGATTCATACCAGGGACACAGGGATGGTTCAACATCCGCAAATCAATCAACGTCATGCTCCACATCAACAAACTGAGGAATAAAAACCACATGATCATCTCAATAGATGCAGAGAAGGCATTTGATAAGATCCAACAGGCATTTATGATAAAAACTCTGAACAAAATGGGCATAGAAGGAAACTACCTCAACATAATAAAGGCCATATACGACAAACCCATAGCCAACATCATACTCAACGGGCAAAAACTGAACGCCATCCCCCTGAAAACAGGAATGAGACAAGGATGCCCTCTATCACCACTCTTATTTAACCTAGTACTGGAGGTCCTGGCCAGAGCAATCAGGCAAGAAAAAGGAATAAAAGGAATCCAAATAGGGAGGGAAGAAGTGAAACTCTCGCTGTTTGCAGATGACATGATCTTATATATAGAAAACCCCAAAGAATCCATTGGTAAACTCTTAGAAGTAATCAACAACTACAGCAAAGTTGCAGGGTATAAAATCAATTTGCACAAATTAGTAGCATTTCTATATTCTAAGAACGAACTAACAGAAAAAGAACTCAAGAACACCATACCATTCACAATCGCAACAAAAAGAATAAAATACCTTGGGGTAAATTTAACTAAGGAAGTGAAGGACCTATATAATGAAAATTACAAGGCCTGTCTGAGAGAACTGGATGACGACATAAGGAGATGGAAAGACATTCCATGTACATGGATTGGAAGAATAAACATAGTTAAAATGTCCGTTCTGCCTAAAGCAATCTACAGATTCAACGCCATCCAAATCAGAATCCCAATGACATTCTTTACAGAATTAGAACAAAGAATCCTAAAATTCATATGGGGCAACAAAAGACCCCGAATTTCTAAAGCAATCCTGAGAAAAAAGAACAAAACGGGAGGCATCACAATCCCTGACTTCAAAACATATTACAAAGCTACACTGATCAAAACAGCATGGTACTGGTACAAAAACAGGTACACAGATCAATGGAACAGAATTGAAAGCCCAGAAATAAAACCACACATCGATGGACAGCTTATCTTTGACAAAGGAGCTGAGGGCATACAATGGAGAAAAGAAAGTCTTTTCAACAAATGGTGCTGGGAAAACGGGAAAGCCACATGTAAAAGAATGAAAATTGACCATTCTTTTTCACCATTCACCAAAATAAACTCAAAATGGATCAAAGACCTAAAGGTGAGACTGAAACCATAAGGCTTCTGGAAGAAAACGTAGGCAGTATGCTCTTTGACATCAGTATTAAAAGGATCTTTTCAGACACCATGCCTTCTCAGAGAAGGGAAACAATAGAAAGAATAAACAAATGGGACTTCATCAGACTAAAGAGCTTTTTCAAGGCAAATGAAAACAGGATTGAAACAAAAAAACAACCCGCTAACTGGGAAAAAATATTTGCAAGTCATATATCTGACAAAGGCTTAATATCCATAATATATAAAGAACTCTCACAACTCAACAACAAAAAAGCAAACAACCCAATCAAAAAATGGGCTGGAGACACGAACAGACATTTCTCCAAAGAAGATATACTGATGGCCAATAGGCACACGAAAAGATGCTCATCATCGCTGATCATCAGGGAAATGCAAATCAAAACTACACTAAGATATCACCTTACACCCATTAGAATGACAAAAATATCTAAAACTAATAGCAACAAATGTTGGAGAGGTTGCGGAGAAAAAGCAACCCTCATACACTGCTGGTGGGAATGCAAACTGGTGCAGTCACTATGGAAAACAGTATGGAGATTCCTCAAAAAGTTAAAAATAGAACTACCATACGATCCAGCCATTCCACTAACTGGGTATTTATCCAAAGAGCTTGAAGTCAGCAATCCCAAAAGTCCTGTGCACCCCAATGTTTATTGCAGCACTGTTTACAATAGCCAAGACGTGGAAGCAACCTAAGTGCCCATCAACAGACGAATGGATAAAGAAGATGTGGTACATATATACAATGGAATACTGCTCAGCTGCAAAACAGAACAAAATCATCCCATTTGCAATAACATGGATGGACCTTGAGAGAATTATGTTAAGTGAAATAAGCCAGATAGAGAAGGATAATCTCCGTATGACTCCACTCATATGAGGAAAAAAAATGCAGTGCGACGGACTGGTAGTGGCTACCAGGGGAAAAGTGGGGGGGGGGGGTGGGCACAAAGGGTGAAGTGGTGCACCTGCAACATGACTGACAAACATTAATGTACAATTGAAATTTCACAAGATTGTAACCTATCATTAACTCAATAAAAAAAAAATTGATTTCCACACTGGTTGCACCAATTTTCACTCCCATCAGAAATGTAAGAGAGTGTCTGTTTTCTCACACCGTCATCAAAAATAATGTTATCACCGGGCTAGCCCCGTGGCCGAGTGGTTAAGTTTGCGCGCTCCGCTGCAGGTGGCCCAGTGTTTCGTCGGTTTGAATCCTGGGTGCGGACATGGCACTGCTCATCAAACCATGCTGAGACAGCGTCCCACATGCCACAACTAGAAGGACCCACAACGAAGAATATACAACTATGTACCGAGGGGCTTTGGGGAGAAAAAGGAAAAAATAAAATCTTTAAAAAAAAATAATAATGTTATCAGGGGCTGGCCCTGTGGCCTAGTGGTTAAGTTCAGTGCACTCTGCTTCTGCAGGCTGGGTTTGGTTCCTGTGCGTGGACCTACACCACTACTTGGCGGTCATGCTGTGGCAGCAACCCACTTACAAAATAGAGGATTGGCACAGATGTTAGTTCAGGGCAAATCTTCCTCAGGAAAATAAAATAAAATAATAATAATGTCAAACTGTTAGATCTTGGACAATTTGAATAGGTGAAAATGATATCTCGTTGTAATTGCATCTCTTTCATTATGAGTGAGCTTCAGTAATTTTGACATTCTAAAAGCAAGTTCCTTTTTTCTTGTGGATGTCTGTCTATATCCTTTGCCTATTTTTCTATTGGTCTTTTTCTTTTTGAGTGCCAAGAGTTCTTTATATATTAAGGAAACTAGTGCTGCATCTGTGATATGAATTGCCAATATTTGTCCAGCTTGTCTTTTGACTTTGGTTATAGTGCTTTTTCTTGCAGATCTTTTAAATTTTTATGCATTCAAGTTTGTCAATATTTTCTTTATGGCTTCTGTGTTTTATGCCCTGTTTGGAAGGTCCTTCATGGCTTTGGATTTTTTTTTTAAACCTTGCATGTTATTTTTTATAATTTTAAAAAATGTTTAGATCTTTGTTCTATCTAGAATTATTTTGAGGCAAGGAATATTTTTCCCTATGGAAAATTTTAATTTTTAATGTAGTCAAATATATCATTTTTTCCTTATGGCTTTTGTATATTGTGTTGTCTTTAAATGGACTTTTCTTATCCCAAGGTCATAAACATATTCAACTAATTTTTTCTAACATGTTTTAGTTTCTTTTTTTTTTTTAAAGATTGGCACCTGAGCTAACAACTGTTGCCAATCTTCTTTTTTTTTTCTTCTGCTTTTTCTCCCCAAATCCCCCCAGTAAACAGTTGTATATTTTAGCTGTGGGTCCTTCTAGTGGTGGCATGTGGGATGCTGCCTCATCATGGCCTGATGAGTGGGGCCATGTCCTCGCCCAGGATCCGAACCGGTGAAACCCTGGGCCACCGAGGCAGAGCATGCAAACATAACCACTGGGCCACGGGGCCGGACCCCTAGTTTCTTGAAAACTAATCCTGTCTGGAATTTCTTTTGGTGCAAGGAATGTGGAAGGGATCTAGCGTATGTCTAGCCAGTTGTCACTACACCATTTGTTGAATACAACCATTTCCTCCACTGATTTGAAATGTGGCTTTTATTCCTATACTAAAGTCCCGTATATATTTGGCTCTATTTCTGGACTGTATCCTTTCCGTTGCTATGTCTGTCTGTCTGTCTGTTTATAGATCAGTATCAAACTGTTTTAAATACCATAATGTTAAGCAAGTATATATGTATCCCTAGTTTATTGAGAGTATTTTAAATTGGCAATGAATGTTTTATTTTGTCAAATACGTATTCAGCATCTATGAAAATGATCATATTATTTTTTCTCCCTTGATCTATTAATATAGTGAATTATATTAATGGATTTCCTAACGTTAAAAATAATTTTCTTTCCAGAAATAAACACACTTGGTCATTGGTTTGTTATTCTTTCAATGGGCTATCTAATTCTATTTGTTTATATTTTGCTTAGTATTTTTGCATTGATATTCATAAGTGAGATTGAGCTAAAGCTTTCTTTGAAATTTGGAGAAGATAATTTGGATTCTTCTTTGTGCTATGAAACAGGTGAAATAACACTGGAGTTATTCAGTACTTGAAGATTTCATGGAATTCATTAGAAAATTCTGAGCCTTAGAAATTGTGGGGGTTACTCTGATGACATTTTCAATTTCTTTCATAGTAATTGGTTTATTTTCATTCTCTTCTTGGATTAATTTTGGTGATTCAAATTTTTCTTGGAAATAATCCATTTCACCTAGGGTTTCAAATTTACTTGTATAGAGTTGAGTAAATTATTATACAACAATTCTTTTGATTACATCTGTCTATGGTTACTTCTCTATTTTCAATTTTGTCATTTTCTTCTTTATTTCTATAAAATAAGTTTTTAAAAAGAGCTTTCATGAAATATAATTCACAAACTGTACAATTCACTCATTTAAGATGCACACTTTAATAGTTTTAGTATCTTTACAGAGATGTACAGCCAGCAATTTTAGTTCACATTCTACACCCCCACAAGAAACCCTGTAGCCCTTAGCGGTCATTCCTAATTTCCCTCCAAGGCCCTTAGGCCTAGCCACCCACTAATCTAATTGTGTCTGTAGAGATTAGCTTATTTTGGACATTTCACATAAGTGGAATCATACAATATATGGTCTTTTGTGACTGGCTTCTTTCACTTAGGATAATGTTTTCAAGGGTCATCAATGTCATAAAGTATGTTTTTGGTGGGTTTTTTTTTTTTTTTGAGGAAGATTAGCCCTGAGCTAACATCTGCTGCCAATCCTCCTCTTTTTGCTGAGGAAGACTGGCCCTGGGCTGACACCTGTACCCATCTTCCTCCACTTTATACGTGGGACGCCTACCACAGTCTGGCTTGCCAACCAGTGCCATGTCCGCACCCAGGATCCGAACCGGTGAACCCCAGGCCGCCGAAGCAGAACATGTGCACTTAACCACTGTACCACCGGGCCGGCCCCTAAAGTAGTTTTAAAATGTAAATCTATAGTGGTTTTTACAATTTCCTTTAGTAGCTTAGCATCTATATTATTCAGCTAGGGCTGCTATAACAAAATGCCACAGATGGGTAGCATTTTAAACAACAGAAATTTATTTTCTCACAAATCTGGAGGTTAGAGGTCCAATACCAAGATGTCAGGATGGTTGATTTCTTCTGAGGCCTCTCTCCTTGGCTTGCAGGTGGCCACCTTCTCACTGTGTCCTCATGTGGTTGTTACTCTGTGTCCTAATCTCCTCTTCTTATAAAGACACCAAGTCATTGGATTATGGCCCACCCTAATGACCTCATTTTAATGTAAGTAGCTCCTTAAAGGCCTTATCTCCAAATACAGTCACATTCTGAAGAATTGGGGGTTAGACTTCAAAATATGAATTTTGATAGAACACAATTCAGTCTACAACACCATCTTAAAGAAAAAAAATGAACCCTGGGGCTGGCCCGGTGGCTGAGTGGTTAAGTTCTCGCTCTCCACTTTGGCAGCCCAGGGTTTCACTGGTTTGGATCCTGTGTGCGGACTTGGCTCCGCTCGTCAGGCTGTGCTGAGGCGGTGTCCCACATGCCACAACTAGAAGGACCCACAACTAAATATATACAACTATGTACTGGGGGGCTTTGGAGAGAAGAAGGAAAAATAGAATGTTAAAAAAAAGAATCAAGCCTGTATAGCTTAGTCTATTTCTACATAGATTTTTGATCAGTTTGACCAAACTCAGTCAAAATACTTCAACTAGTTTGTATGTTTGTATACAAATTCTCAGTCTTATCAACCGAGCAGGTCTAAGTTTTAAATTATTTTTTCTGATTGAAAAGTTAATATATGTACGTTATACAAGTTTAAAATGCTATAGAAATACATAAACTGAAAAATGACAGCCTTCCATGGCCTCCAGTGTCAACAGTGTATTTACAGCTTATTCCTCTAGTTTTTCTTCCTTACATAGAGAGATCCACAATAAAAAAGATTATATTCAGCATAGCATTTTGCAGCATACTTTTTTCACTTAATGCATGACGCATATATTTCCATGGTGACACCTATGAATCTGTGTCATTTAAAAAAAAACATATATATATATATCATTTCATCTTGTGCATATACTGTGGTTTATTTAAATCTCTGCCTATTGATGAACATTTGGATTGCTACCAACTTTTAGCTACTGCAAAAAATGAAAACAATACTGTAATGAATGCCCTGTTGCATTCATCTTTGTGCTCTTAATGGGATTCTGTAGAATGATTTCCTAGAAGCTGAAAAGCTATAGTCAAAGGTTATGAATTTAAAATTTTAACAAACTCTGCCAAGTTTCACAGCAGTTTTTAACTTGGGGGCAGTCCCTGCAGAGGGTGGAGCTTGTTGGCAAAGACTCTTTTCCTCCAAGTGAATTAAGAATCTGTTTCATGGTGGACGCTATTCTGTCCTGCCTTTTGGAGGGGCGTTTTGGGTAATTTTCATATCCATTTTTGGGAAATACTGATCTAAAATTATCTTTTAAACTTTGACTGTTAGGCTTTATTTTTTATTTTTTCTCCTCAAATCCCCCCATTACATAGTTGTGTATTTTAGTTGTGGGTCCTTCTGGTTGTGGCATGTGGGACGCTGCCTCAGCGTGGCCTGGTGAGAGGTGCCATGTCCGCGCCCAGGATCTGAACAAGAGAAAGCCTGGGCTGCTGCAGTGGAGCGGGCGAATCCAACCACTTGGCCGTGGGGCCGTCCCCTGACTATTAGGCTTTAAAAAAATTTTAATGAGAAGTGCACTACCCATGTTGGAAAAGACTATGTATTTGACATTGCATTGTTAGATACAAATTCTTTATTTTTCCTTTTTAGTCTTCTAACATCTAGGATATGACTCATTTCCATCTCAGCAATGGAATTATGAATTATGATTACAGCAAGTCTCCTTTTCCATTAAAGATAATGAACCCACTCATGGGTACATATTATAAAGCATGTCCATAATGATGTGCCACATAATGCTGAAAGAGTGTAAGTATCCTATATCTTTGTTATGTACAATGTTTCATGTTCAAAATATGTTCACATAGCACAAAGGTTATGTCTCAGCACTATGATTTCTGTTTGAAATTAGCCCTCACACACAACATGCATGTTATTGTATATTCATTCATGATCTATGGTAAGATTTTTATACTTGCAAATATATAATATTTGTATTAAATATAAACATACTTGCAACTCGATGTACAGTAAATGCTACCTGCCATTGGCATCAGATACAGGCAAGAGGACTGTTCTAGCCTCTCAGTACATTTGTTTTTTTCTTTTCTTGTTACCATGCCAACAATCTAACAGTTTTGTTGTCACTGCGAATTGCCTGGATTAGCTTTCTACTTCAAATCAACAAAGCCAGCATTATCCAATTACAGGCTAAGAATGGCCTAATCTCCAAGACCAGCTGCCATAGGATAGCATAGGCATCCCTTTAATCAAAATTATAACCTCTTATTCTTTCAGTTTGTCCATTGCAATCATGGAAATGCTGAGCAAGAAGATAAGAAAATACCTACATTTTGCATTGATTTGTTAATAGCTCCTCCCAGCATTTTGACATAAGTTACCATAACACTAAATTTCAGTATATTCTTTTTCTTTTGTTTTCACTGTTGTTACTTTGGGTTTTCCTAATGAAGACTGAAGTTGTGTTCAGGCTCCCTTGATTTCTTTTTTATTGTCCCTACTTTAAAAAAAAATTATTTTTACTACTTACTATAGTAATGCATGTTCATTGTAAAACAAAACAAAATTAAAAATAGCAATATATAACAGATCGTGGAAGTAGATTGTCCTCCAGAGACAATTACTGTTAAGAGTTGTGTATATTTTCCAGAAATTTTTGGCATGCTCATTCCAACATATATATGCTGTTTTAATTATTCATATAAATATATAGATTAACATGATTTTTAATGCCTTGCTCTTCTCTCTTTTTTAGCTTATTTTTTAAAGTAGGAATTATTTCAAACGTAGAGACAAGAATAGAAAGTAATGAATGCCTGGACACCCACCACCCACCTTCATAAAATCTTAATGTTATGTTTTAATATTTTAAAAAACAAATTGATAAAATAGAAATGAAAATGTGCAGACTTGGGATCCCCTATATATCCTTCCTTGGTCTCATTCTCCTTTTTCCCAGAGATAACTGCTATCACAAATTTTGTGTTTATCATTTAGGTACCCATAAACAATACGTAGCGTTGTTTTCTGGGTTTTTTAAACTTCAAATGAATTATGTCATTATACATATATATAATTCTGCAGCTTGCTTCTTTTCACTTAGTGTAGGTTCTGCTTACTAACGTTGTTCCTTGCTTCTTTTTTCCTCACTCTATCTCCGCTCTCCACCCTTCTGGTGGATTAATAAAGCTTTCTATGTTCCATTTATTTCTTCTGCTGGTTTAGAAGCTATATATTGTATTTTTATCCTTTTAAGGTATCCCTTAACATTTTATGACACATATTAAATATACTTTTTCTAATAAAGTCAACAAGTTATTCAGTGGTCCTGCCATTCTGCTTACCACTACAAGGATCTTAGCACACTTTTCACTATTTGCTTAATATTTCCCCTATATTGTTATTGTTGTTTCAGCTGTTTACCACAAATGCACAGCCTCCCCCACTGTCAACATCCCACACCAGGGTGGCACATTTGTTACAATTGATGAACCTACATTGATACATCACAATTACCCAAAGTCCATAGTTTACGTTACCATATATTCTATGGGTTTGGACAAATATATAATTACATGTATCCATTGTTATAGGATCATACAGAATAGTCTCACTGCCCTAGAAATCCCCTGTGCTCCGTCTATTCATCCATCCTTTCCCCCTAACCTCTGGCAGTCAGTGATCTTTTTACTGTCTCCATAGTTTTGCCTTTTCCAGAATGTCGCATAATTGGAAACATACAGTATGTAGTCTTTTCAGATTAGCTCCTTTTCACTTAATAATATCCACTTAAGTTTCCTCCATGTCTTTTCATGGCTTGATAGCTCTTTTTTAAGTAGTGAATAATATCCCATTGTGTAGATGTACCACAGTTTGTTTATCCATTCACCTAGGGAAGAATATCTTGGTGGCTTACAAGTTTTGGCAATTATGAACAAAGCTACTATAAACATCTGTGTGCACGTTTTAGTTTGGACACGTTTTCAACTCCTTTGGGTAAATGCCAAGGAGCACAACTGCTGGATCATATGGTAAGAGTATGTTTAGCTTTGTAAGAAACTGCCAAACTGTTTTCCAAAGTAGCTGTACCAGTTTCCTTCCCACCGGCAATGGATGAAAATTTCTGTTGCTCCACATACTTGTCAGCATTTGGTGTTGTTGGTGTTTTGGATTTTGGCCCATTATAATAGGTATGTAGTGGAATCTCCTTGTTTTAATTTGCAATTTCCTAATGATAGATGATGTTGAGCATCTTTTCATATCATTATTTGCGTGTATATGGTATATCTTTCTTCATTCCTTTACTTTTAACCTATATGTGTCTTTAGACAGCGTATAGTTGGGTCTTGTTTTTGATCCCCTTTGACAGTCTCTGCCTTTACATTGGTGTATTTAGGTCACTGACATTTAAAGTGATTATTGATATGGTTGAATTAATATGTACCATATTTGTTAATGTTTTCTATTAATAGCTCTTTTTCTTTGTTCCTGTTTTTCTCTTCTACACTTTTTATGCCTTATGTGGTTTTATTTGAGAATTTTATTTGATTCTGTTTTCTCTTCTTTCTTAGCCTATCAGTTATACTTCTTATGTCTATCTTACTGGTTACCCTAGAGTTTGCAGAATACATTTACAACTAATCTAAGTCCACTTTCAAGTAACACTATCCCACTTCACAGGTAGTATGAGTACCTTCTAATAACAGAATAATTCTAATTCCTTCCTCTTGTCCCTTGTATCGTTGCTTGTCATTCATTTAATTTATATGTACACACATAAGCTATATATATATAAGCATATATAAATGAACACATTGTTGCTATTCATATTTTGAACAAACTGTTACCAGTTAGATCAATTAAGAATAAGAAAATAAAAGTTTTTATTTTACCTTCACTTGTTCCTTCTTTGATACTCTTCTTTTCTTTATGTAGATCTAAGTTTCTGACCTATATCATTTTCCTTCTCTCTGAAGAACTTGTTTTAACATTTCTTGCAAGGCAGGTCTACTGGCAGAAAATTCCCTCAATTTTTTTTGTCTGAGAAAGTCTTTATTTCTCCTTCACTTTTGAAGGACAATTTCACATTGTACAAAATTTTAGGTTGGTGGTTTTTTTTCTCTCAACACTTTAAATATTTTCCTTCACTCTCTTGCTTGTACAATTTCTGAGAAGCTGGCTGTAATTCTTATCTTTGGCCCTCTATAGATAAGACGTTTTTCTCTCCAGCTTATTTCAAGATTTTTTTCTTCGTCTTTGATTTACTGCAGTTTGAATGTGATATACCTAGGTGTAGTTTTTTGGCATTTATCCTGCTTGGTGTTCTCTGAGCTTCTTGGATCTGTGGTTTGGTGTCTGACATTAATTTAGGGAAATTCTCAGTCGTTATTGCTTCAAATATTTCTTCTGTTCCTGTTTCCCTTTCTTCTCCTTCTGGTAGTCCCATTACACATATGTTACAACTTCTGTAGTTGTCCTGCAGTTCTTGGATGTTCACTTCTGTTTTCTTTTCAACCTTTTTTTCCCCTTTGCTTTTCAGTTTTAGAAATTTCTCTTGAGATATCCTCAAGCTCAGGGATTCTTTCTTCAGTCTTGTCCAGTCCATTAATGAGCCCATCAAAGGCATTCTTCATTTCTGTTACAATGTTTTTGATCTCTAGCATTTTTTTAAATTCTTTCTTAGAATTTCCATCTCTCTCCTTATATTATCCACCTGTTCTTGCATATTGTCTACTTTTTCCATTAGGGCACTTTTCATATTAATCGTAGTTGTTTTAAATTCCTGGCCTGTTTATGTCAACATCCCTGCCATATCTGAGTCTGGTTCTGATGCTTGCTGTGTCTCTTCAAACTGTGTTTTTTGCCATTTAGTATACGTTGTAATTTTTTGCTAAAAGCTGGGCATGATGTACTGGGTAAAAGGATTTCTGGTCAATAGGCCTTTAGTGGTCTGTTACTAAGGTCTTAGGGTAGGGGAAGTGTTCCATGGAATTATGATTAGGTCTCAGGCTTTTAGTGAGCCAGTGCCCCTGGGCTGTGAGCTTCACAAGTGCTTCTCAGTTTTTTTCCTTCTTAAGTGGTACAGGATATATAGAATGAGATGGAGTTGGGGTTTTCCCTTCCCCTGAGTTGGTTAGACTCTGAGAAGACTCCAATAGGTTAGGCTCTAGTAAAATAGTTTATTTTGAAGGCAGGCCTTGTTAAGAAGAAGAGAATTTTCTGGCACATTTCAAAATGATTACTTTTCTCCTCCTCTTGCTGAAGCACTAGGGGATTTTTTTCAGATATTCACTGTTAGCACCTGCTAGAGCTTCTGGAGGTAAAATTCATGAAAGTCTGGTGGCTCCCCTGTGACTAGGCTCTGCTGGAATTTTCAACTCTTAGACTTGTCCACACTTGAACCTCCAGCAATTTGTCAGTTATAGTACAGGTTTTCCTACCCTAGTACTGGTTCTCATGGAGATTTCTGCTTATGGGTTCCTGCTCCAGTAAGTTGTGATTCTCTGTATTCGCCTGTCTGTCTCTCCAATTTTGGGGCATTGGTTTGCCCTTTGACCTCACTCTCTGATGGGTCTAAGAGTTGATTTTTCATATTGGTCAGCTTTTACTTGTTGTTAGGTTGGAGTGATGACTTCCAAGCTTCTTTTATGCCTGACTGGAAACTGGAAGTCTCTTTACCCATTTTAAAATTGGGTTATTTGTCTTTTTATTATTGAGTTGTCAGAGTTTTCTGTATATTCTAGATAGAAGTCCTAGTTTATTTTTGACTTTGTGGTTCTTTGTGTAGCCCTAGGTGTTGGTTTGTTTATTTATTTTTGGGTGGTCAATTTTATCAGTCTTTGATGTTATAGCTTCATGGTTTTATTCTTTTTTTTTTTTCAGGAAGACTAGCCCTGAGCTAACTACTGCCAGTCCTCCTCTTTTTGGTAAGGAAGACTGGCCCTGAGCTAATATCCATGCCTATCTTCCTCTACTTTATATGTGGGACGCCTACCACAGCATGGCTTGCCAAGTGGTGCCATGTCTGCACCCGGGATCCGAACTGGCGATCCCCAGGCCACCAAAGCGGAATGTGCGAACTTAACCGCTGCACCACTGGGCCGGCCCCTGGCTTCATGTTTTGTGCCATGTTTAGAAAGATCTTTCTTGCTCAAAATTATAAAAAATATTCACCCACATTTTTTTCTAGTACTCATTTGATTTATTTTTTTTTACATTTTAATCTTACCCCATCTTAACTGAGCTAAAGATAAAAATGGTTCCAATACCAAGAACATCTTTAAGAAAAGTGTGTAGAATTATTATAATTACACAGTAGTTTGTCTGTTTTCTATGTCTTGAAGCAGGCTGGCCTTTAGGAAAATCGTGAAACTAGTACGTAGCCCCTTTTCCTCCCACTAGATGCCCTTTGGTTTAGTCGCCCAGTGCTCTTAAGCTGTCGTCTCTGCATGATCCCAAACTCTCCCCGATCCATTTTAGTAAATCATATCTGTGTCAAGTATTCATCCTAATTCAGCTGCCTATCATGTTCCAAAGAAGCTAATTTTTATTGATAACAGCTAATATATTGCTCCTCCAAGAGGTATTTGCCTTTCACTTTTAGAAATGCAGTGCCTTAAACCAAGGTAATGAATTCCTAAAGAGTCTTGGAGGTTGATCTCCAGGGAGAATGTTTTTAAAGTGAGGGACCTTTTGGTGACCCTGAAAGTACTCCATATCAAGTGATCGTCTACTTTCCAGGATGGTCCAATCTAGAAGATTTTGCTCCTAATGAAGAATTGATGTTGAAGTCATGCTCATCTTCTGCCCAGTGACTAATCTCTCTTCCTCCCTTAATGGACTCTTAATGTTCTTGGTTTGTTCCTTTAATAGAAGATATTGATGCCCTAGAGAGTTTTCGTATTTTCAAGCATATATCATGTTATTCTTCAAATGGCGGTTATTTATTTCCACCCTGAAATCTAATGAGACTTTAAAGAAGGCACTTATTTTGTATTGTAGTCATCTATGTATATATTTACTCTCTCACTGGTAAATGGGAGAAGGGATTATGTCTTGTTTACCTCAACTTCCTTCCGGCACTAAGCATAGTCTAGCCTCTCAAAAATACATTTTTGATTGATGAAAAATGAAGATCAAGTAATTATTAAGAAACTTCTCATCTCACTCTGTCTCTCTGTCCATGCTGACGTCACCTATTATCCTGGCTTCATTTTATGCATCCCAAAATGAAAATCAAAGGGATATGAGTTCCTTTTCTATAGGCAAGGAGACAAGCAATGTGAAAAAGAAGGTTGCCTACCGTGAGACACAGGTACCGAGTTTATCCACCACTCCTATCACTTGTTAAATCTGTTGGTGGACCTGAAAATTTCAAGCATTGGAAACAATGTCAACAACCTCAGATGATACTGCCTTACTGGCCTTTTAGAGGCAGGATAAATTTCTGTGAGGCTAATCTTGAAGAAGTCTCAGAAAACTGATAAGCAACAGGCACCCTAGGGCTCAATGTTCAGAGATGTGTCTTCTCTTGCATTTAAGAAGAATAAAGTTTAAAATAGTTAATAATGTGCATTAGCATGGACAGAAAAATCATAGATCGTGCATTGGATTTTGATTTGCTCTTTAATTTTCTAATAACTTAAATGATTTTCTGACCATCCAAGAGTTAGTATCAAACAATGAAAATACACCACTTTCATAACTCTATTTTAAATGGCAGTTGATTATGATCCTATCTTGTTGAATGGGGCATAGCCTTGCTCTATTTTGTAGTGTAGTGATCATGGGAAATGTGCTAGCTGATCTTATTTTTTAAAATTCAGATTATTTCCATCCATATCCAGATGGTGTTCTTAAGCTGAATCTCATACTGATTTATTGTAGATAATGTAAAATGTCTTGGATACTTTCAGATACCATGTATAGGTTACAGCTGAGGTAAAAATAGTGTGTTCCAGTACCTTTATTAAATTTTGTCTCACAAGTACAAGACATTTTGTTTTGGTGAATCATGGATATTTCTTTCCTAATTCTAATTATCTTCCTAGTCTTATTAGTTTATCCAATTGGTTCCCTAGTAACTATTAAAATAAAAGCTTATAATCTTTGGCTATGAGATTGTCTACCATTTTTTCTTTCCACCTCTACATTCTATATTTTAATTATCGTACCTATGGACCATTGGTGGTAGGGTTCCAGTGAGAAATCAAGTTATATATAGGGACAAATGAGTGCAATTTCTTTCCTTATATGAGTAACTAAACCTGGAGTTGATTGGCCCAGATCATTACAAACATTTTTGTATTAATTTTTGTCAGATCTAGAGGTACAACTAATTAATACCACCTTTTCAGAGCTACACTTGTGAAAATGTAAGCGTTTAGATAGATTTGTTTTTTTTAAATTGCAGTTTAGTGAAGCTATTTTTTTTTTAAGATTTTATTTTTCCTTTTTCTCCTCAAAGCCCCCTGGTACATAGTTGTGGAGTTTTAGTTGTGAGTCCCTCTGGTTGTGCCATGTGGGATGCCGCCTCAGCATGGCTTGATGACTGGTGCCATGTCTGCGCCCAGGATTCGAACCGGCGAAGCCCTGGGCCACGAAAGTGGAGCACGCGAACTTAACCACTCAGCCACGGGTCTGGCCCCTAGATAAATTTTTTTTAATCTTGTAATTTGATTCCAAAATGAGAGCTTAATGAACAGTAATTTGCAAAGTAAGGCATGAGCAATCTCGGAAATAGTCATCCTCTATTACTGGCAGTGCCCTAGTAAATAGCCCCAAATTTTAGTGCTCAAAGTGAAGGGGACACTTTAGACATTTATGTTGAAGTGGCAAAGGACCTCTCTTTAAAAATTTAAACCATCAAGGTGCTGGCCCAGTGGCGCAGCAGTTAAGTGCACACGTTCCGCTTCGGCGGCCCAGGGTTCGCTTGTTCGGATCCCGGGTGTGGACATGGCACCGCTTGGCAAGCCATGCTGTGGTAGGCATCCCACATATAAAGTAGAGAAAGATGGGCACAGATGTTAGCTCAGGGCCAGTCTTCCTCAGCAAAAAGAGGAGGATTGGCAGCAGATGTTAGCTCAGGGCTAATCTTCCACAAAAACAAACAAACGAAATATTTAAACATCAAAAGAGTGACCTCTAGTGATATCACTTTCATTACTGGTCATTGTGATGTTCTGCACTTATTCCAAATATGGCCATCTGTCCTCCAATGCTGGCTGAGGAGTCCTCATTTAGATTCTGTTCAACCAGGGATTAAGTGTGAAGAGACATGGCAGGTGTCGTTGATTGGGCTGGGCTGATTACCTCATTTCTGCGTTCCTGAAATAGGCTTCTAATAGATTTCCTTGCTTCCAGTTTTCCTCCTCAGTCAATCTTCACTCCTAACTACTCTTGCTCTACCAGATTCTAAAACGGCTTTTGTTTTCATCCTCTTGCTTTCCTGCTTAGAAACTTCACAGACTCCTCACTTCTTCTAAGTTTAAGTCCATGTTTCACAATCTGATATTCGAGTCCCTTCGTAATCTTGCCTAACCACCCATTTCCCCCACTTGTTCTTGAATGTCCGCCTTTGGGCTAGGACAGCTGGGTCAGAACATTGCTGGGACCAGTAGCAGAGTTTTAACTGGAAAGTGCCGAAACCATGACCTGGGATTCAACGATCTGTATCCAGCTCCAGGACATAATACAGAGAAAGACTATTTGAAGTCTAGGTGTGCAAGGCTTATGAGAGATAGAATGGGGTGGAAGGTGTGTGTCAGCCCGGGAAGTTCAGGACTTAGTCTTTGAACCAAGACTATAATACAAGTTAGTGGCCACACATTTTAGGTAGTGCCTAGTACCTATTGGTAGCAATAGGTATAGCTTGTTAAGGGAGCAACACCGAGCAAGTTGCTACTCCTTCTCATCCTCATCTCCATCCCCAACTGCATGGCCTCCTATGACCCGTGCTGGACAGTGTGAAGGGTGTGCTCCTTTGGACTGTAGCCCTACTCTGGCCCAGATACTTCAGCTGACCTTAGTGGTGCCAGGAGGAGTCCAAGATTTTTTTGTAGGAACAGTTCTGGTTCCCAGTGCCCAATCCTTCCCTGGTGGAGGAATTTAAAGGGTAGCCAAAATGGAAGAGGCCAGGAATAAGTATCAAGTACTAGAGTATGGCAAGCAAGCATCTAGAACACTGTATCTCATAGAGTAGATGCTTAAATATTAATCGTTGAATAAAATGTAAAGTGTAATGGAAGAAAATTGGCATTATCTCAGATAGGTTTTATGGGCAAGATTAGTGTGGAGGAGGTTGAGAAGATAATGAGTTCAGGTTTTAATATGTTAAGTTTGAGGTGCTTGTTGGAAGTACCCACCAAGCAGCTGGATATATCTTGCTTTGGTGGATATATGCAGCTGCTTGGTGAGCATTTCCAAGGTGAGTGCAGAGGGAGAGGTCTGGCTGGAGCTATGAATTGGGAAGTCATCAGCACAAAGTGATACTTGAAATGGAGGGACTGGATGATATCCTCCAGGGAGAGTGTGTGGGGTAAGAGGAGAGGAGAGCCGAGGAAAGAACTCTCAGGAATACCAACACTTAAGGACTGGATAAAGGCTGAGAGAAAAGAGGCCAGCAAAAGAATTAGAAGTGGCAAACAATGGTGGCAATGGTAACTGAACTGAGAAAGAGTTTCAGTAAGGAGGAAGAGCTCAACAGGACCCAATGCTGCAGAGAAACTGGGATAGATGTGGCTAGAATTGTGTCTATTGGATACGGCCATATGGAGGTCAGTGGTGCCCTTAGCAAAGGTGTTTGGGTAGACCGATGAGATCAGCTCACATGGTTCTGAGGTGAGCAAGTAGAGATAGTGAATCTGGATTACTCACTTAAGATATTTTGCTGAGAAAGAAAGGAAAGAGAAAAGGAAGTAGGTAGAAGCCTGTGTAAAGTAAAGGAAGGATATTTTAAGGAAAGACCTAAGCAGATATATAGGTACGGGGAAGGGATCAGTAGAGTAGAAGTTGAAGGTAAAAGATCCTGGAGGAGGTGGGGAGGATTAAAATTGAGAACATAGGTGGGGGTGGGGCTGGTGGGGGAGGTGGAGGGGTGGGTGTTAGCCCTAAACAAGAGAAGGGGTATCCCTTCCTCTGATCAAAAGAAAGAGTAGATTACAGTTACTGGAAAGTGCAAAGTTTGAAGAAATCAAGGGCATTCACATTTTCTATCAGCAACCTCTTGCTCAGCAGTTCAGGCCTTCTTGGCCTTATTGTCTCAGGGGCCTTTGGCTATTGCTTCTGTCCCAGCCCCTACTCTAAATGGACGCCGATGGATTTAGTCCAGTGCAAGCATCAGCTTTTCACCACGCACCGTGGCCCTTTCCTGCAGATGCTCAGGCTTGAGACCCCTTGGGACCGACTGGGGCGCCCACAACTAGGGCACCCATGCCTGATGTAGCTTAGAAATGCAGAGGATTTAATGCGGCCCAGTGGTGCAAACCTTTGATCAGGAAAAGTTGAGAGCTAGCTGTTAAATTCTGTTTCCATCCTCCTTGTGGATTGATCTGAGATGCAAGTCATGTATTTACAACCTCTCTGAAAGTGGTCCCAAGAGCTCAAGCTTGATACCAGTGCACCTTCGTATTGACTCTCTCATTCCTTCATTTCCCCCTTTTCCCTCCCTCCTGCTTCCCTGGGACTGCACTCTAATAACCTATTAGGCTGAACCGTATGGTTTCTGTATGTCACAATGGTTGAGTTTCCACACTTTCATATGGTCCAACCAAACAGCACATAAACCGTTGCTCTGCCTTCTGGGGAACTCAGGCTGAGAAACACTTAATGGTCTAAGTGAAGCAGGAGGTACCGCTGAATGTGAGCTCTTATTAATAGCTGTAATTTAAAGGACCTGCTGGGTGTCAGGCACTGTGTTAATTGTTTTATGCACATAGTCTTATTTAACATATAAAGTAGGTATTATTATTTCCATTTTACTCATGAGGAAACTGAGGGAAAAAGGTTCAATAACTTGCTCAAGGCCATACAGCTAGTAAATGGTGGAACAAGATTTTAAACCCAGATCTGTCTGGTTTCCAAGCCTACAATCTTTTTACAGCACCATGTTGTCTTGCCAAAGATAAATGTGATAGGGAGTTAGTTAAACATAGTCCATTAAAAAGGATAGACTAGAGGTAGTGAGGGCCCAACTAAGATTAAAAATCATTAGTTTATAGTGGCTCAGATTCATACAGTGGTACAGTTTTCTCCAGTTGTGTTCAGCCATTTGGCTATATGAGCAGAGAAGTCTGGTAATTGAATTGATTCAGGAGTGGGGAATGGTTTTGACAGTCAAAGTGGTACAGTGGAAAGGAAAGGGAGCAAGGGGATTGAGGATGCAACAGGAGAGTGAAAGTATAGTGACTGACTGTAGTGTCCAGACTGGAGAGGGGAAAAGTGAGGTTAGCGAGGGGGGGGGGGGGGGGGGGAGGGGGGGGGGTAACTAATTGGGTGAAAGTGGAGGAGTTCTGAGATCAAAGAAGAGATTTATTGCAGAGTGAAGAGTTGGAAAGTCAGTAGGATGGGAGTTGCAGTCAGTATGAGATATTGTTTGAATGTATCAAAGGTGAAATGTTTCCCAAAGGAGTGGGTTGTCAAAATGGAAAGGAGGTGAAAGTCACTGGAATTGAGAAAGTCAAGGCACTGTGAAGCCATGGTGTTATATTGATCATCCCTACAGATTTAGAAATCAGGATGATGGGGGGACTAGAGATGGACTGTGAACCAGGTGTCAGAATCCTTAATAAACATGGCTGAACCAGGAGTTGGGTCTGTGACAAGAGCAAGGAGAGGTAAGATGGGGTATACAGTATGATTTTCAAATTAGAGAGAATCTTTTGTTTTCTTTTGTTTTTCATGAGTGTGAAAGATTAGTAGTTTAGAGTAGAGGTCAGCAAACCACTCTTGTGTCAATTCTGTCTTGCTGCCTGTTTTTGTAAATAAAGTTTTATTGGGACACAGCCATACCTATTTGTTTACATATTGTCTATGGCTGCTTTCAAGCTATAACACTAAGAGTCTGGTAGTTGCAACAGAGCCAGTGTGTCCCACAAAGCCTAAAATATTTACTATCTGGTACTTTAAAGAAAACGTTTGCCTACCCCTGGTTTAGAAAGTGCAGGGGATGTGGGGTGGGGAGTAAGATTCTCGAGAATGGTGCCACAGTTCTCCCTAACCCTGACCCCAGCCCAGTATGCAAGCTGTGGAAGAAAGAACAGCCTCGAGATGGCTATGTGGGCTGGCATTGTAGGGTAGAGAGCCAGCTTTCAATCAGCAGCAGGAGGTCGAGTGAGTATTCAGGGAAGAAGTGGCAGACATGGGAGTGGACTTTGTTTATCACAGAATAAGAGTTCCAGACTGTGCAGTGGAAATGTTGGGAGAGAAAGGAGTAGAAGCAATTGTCTAGAGACGGGAGGCAGAGAGGCATGACATTGCGCAAACTGTTGGATTGTTAGAATTTGCAATTTGGGTGGTGCCCAAGGATCACAGGCATAAAAAGGCATGGAGCAATGTACCCGAGGTTCTCATTTGGGTCAGGCTGAGCTACTTCCAGATTGCCTCTAGTTTAGCAAGGAATTCCAAATTCCAAAGGCAAGATACCCATGGCAGGATGGCTTCCAGGGCAGCCCTGGGCTTCTCTAACTTCCTTGCTTTGGCAGTTTGAGAAAAATGTCATCTGATAATTTTCAAATATAGGGTAAAATCTTACTTTCCCCCATTGGAGTATTCATGGGTTTTATTTTCTGTCAGTGGATTTACAAAGATTGTAAATTTACTTTTTTTGTCATCTAGCTAGAGAACATGAATGCAGATAACTCTTGTTTGAAGGTAGTACATTGTTTTAAAAAATATATCTAGAAGACATTCCTGGGTCAGAGTCATCTCTCTCTTTTTTTAATCTCAAATAATATTCAGAACCATAAGTTTCATCAGGGCAGGGACCATATTTGGCTTTTTCATTATGTCTCCAGAGTCTAGGAGTAGTAAAAGCTCAATACATTTTTGTTGGATGAATGAATAAAAAATGGTTTTTCCCTTAATGGAATGACTTTGGTATTAATGTTAAAAGTACTGGAAAATACCATTTCAGATTTTGCATGAAAACTAGTACTTGCTCAAACTAAAAAAAAAAAAAAAAAAAAAACCCGTATAGATTTTACCAAATTTTTAAAAAATAGCACAGGAGACCACATGTTTAGGAAATAAAAGCTTTAGGAAAATTTCTTATTTGAGTTGTATGAACATTGGTGGAGGGGCCAGCCCCGTGGCCAAGTAGTTGAGTTTGCGTGTTTTGCTTCAGCGGCCCAGGATTTCGGCGGTTCAGATCCTGGGCGTGGATATGGCACTGCTCATTAGGCCACGCTGAGGCGGCATCCCACATGCCACAACTAGAAGGACCCACAACTAAAAAATGTGCAGCTACATACTGGGGGGGCTTTGGGGAGAAGAAGAAGAAGAAGAAAAAAATTGGTGGATTTTTAGAAATGCGTCATTTTCAACATCATTTTAAATGAGTGATGTTTGAGGGGCCTGAGATGGGGAGGCAGGAGAAAGTACAAGAGGAATGGTGAAGGGACACAAAATCTAGACTCTCAGTGTCTTAGTCCATTCGGGCTGTTAGAACAGAAATACTATAGACTGGGGGACTTAAACAACAGACATGCATTTCTCACAGTTCTGGAGGCTGGGAAGTCCAAGATCAAGGTGCTGGCAGACTCACTGTCTGGTGAGGGCCTGCTTCCTGGTTCATAGAAGGCTGACTTCTGGCTGTGTCCTCACATGATGGAAGCGGCTGGGGAGCTCTCTGGGATCTCTTTTATATAAGGACACTGATCCCATTCACGAGGACTCCTCCCTCATTACCTAAGCACCTCCCAAAGGCCCCACTTCCTAATACCATCACATAGGAGATTAGGTTTCAACATAGGAATTTTGGAGGGACATGAACATTTGGGCTATAGCACTCTGCTATAATACTTTATACTCAAAATCACAGAGTCATTGCCAGAGTAGAGAACATAACATAGGAGGTAAGCCACAGAATTACAAATCTGTGATGGCCATGAGAGAAATAGAAATTAAACCAGGGGACTTGCCTACCTTTGCCTATTTTGAGAAAGATTGTGGACAAGGCCATGGTTTCAAGTTGTTTATTTTGAGGAAGACCATATCGAATAGGAGCTATGGAGAGAGAGGCAGTATGGCTTAGTGGTTTATGACACATAACCTGGTAGATAATAAGTACTCAATAATAATTAGCTATGATGAGGATGATGATGATGATGTTTGGTGTCAAGTGAAAAAGGCTCCAGTTGTCTTACTGATTTAGGTGTAGCTTCTTACCCAGTACGCTATCCAATAATGAAGTGAAAGGTTTTGCTTAATCATAACTCAGGCTTGGCCATTTTGGCACTTTGAGCATGTCATGGAAGAGGATTTACAGTTTGTTGGAGGATGTGGTCTGCATTTTTTTATTCCTTTCTCCATGAGTTCCTAGGATAATTCTAAAATTTCTATGTGGAGTGAGAGAGAGGACAGAAAACGGGGTTCAGAGAACTTAGTGGCATTTTCTTTGGTGTACTTCCAAACCTTACCATAAGGTGGAGCTCTTCCCTTACTCTAGAATCACAAGCGGTTTGAAATTCAACTTTTAAAAGATTTGACTAGACTGAGAGAGAGTAATGAAAGCAACTTAAAACTGATTGCAGTCTTGGTACATTACAAGAAGTCCTGTTTTTTAAAAGAATAAAGTTGTAAAAAGTTTGAACTTTAAATATCTTGTGATAGACAAATACTTGCTTCTAGAAAAATAAATACATCTATTTGAGGATTTTAGATTCAAATCAGAACATGAGAAATTCTAAAAAAAATCAGGCAATCTAAAATGAGTTGCATAATATAAACTGCAGATGAGTATTTAATGTGTTTGTGTGTGTGCGCTCGTGTTTGCGTACATGCACACGCGCACATGTGCATAAATCTCAGGCTCCCAAAGGACTGTGAAAGGGTCTCAAGTTGTCTGAATGTACTTGGTCTGGGGGGATTGAGGAGATCCAGGTCTGTTGTCTGAAGTCCTTTGCTTACATATCGCAGGTGTCTGCCCTAGTTGTCTAATATGGCTCTAGGCCTTAAATGCTGATGAGGATGATGGATCCACCTATACACCTTGTGTGTACAGCTTACACACAATGAGAGAGAATTCTAAATATTTTCGCCTTGTTCATGACAAGAGGGCACCATCTGGGTGGTGGGATCATGGATAATTTATTTCATCTTTATACCATTCTCTATTGGCTCATCTTTAAAAAAAATTGTTTATAGTGAGTATATAGTATTTTTGTAATCAAAATAAAATAACCCTATTTCAATTTTGGAAGAACAAACAAATGAAATAAGTCAAAAACTAGATGAGAGCCAAACCTCTGGTCTTGGAAGGGAGCCCAAAGTATCACCAAAACTGAAGGGGGCTAAATATGGCTGCTGACATTGGGGTGTGGAGCCAAGAGTCCAGGTTCTGGGTGAAGAGAACAAACATGAATTGATTTGAGAACAATGAGGATGGTGGTGGTGGGTAATCCTGAAAAGGTGCTTAGAGAGGAAAGGATCCACCCCTGCAGAGTGAGCAAGGCCAAGCTTTCTCAGGGTCATCTGGGTACCTGACAAGTTTTGTGGTGTGCTGGAGGCAGAAGGCAAGCTCTCTGACTCGGGTCTTGGTCCATAGTCCCTGAGTTGAGGGTGGGAGGCCAGTATTCAAGTTCCTGGTCTGGGGTGGTTGGGGTGGGTCAGGGCTGTGGAGTGGCAGGCAGGGTCTTGATGGGCCACATGTAGGCCCTTCCCTTTTCTGGAGTACTGGGCTGTTCCTAACAGGTGACACTCTAGGGTTATGGGTTTATTGGCAGCATTCCTCCATTTTTCATATTCTAGCATGCAGTGATGTTGTACCCGTGATATATAACAGCTGGGAATGCTGCCTAGTACTCCAGAGGGCATCTCTGGTGGTGAAGAGGAATCACTTTGCTTAAAGGAGAACCTGAGAATATTCAGCCCTGTCCTCCCCCTCACCCCCTGCTTATACTTCAGCTTTGATAGTTACCTCTAATCCCATAAATCGTGGTGCCCCTGGCCAGTTAATCCTGGTCTCTGAACAGCTATCATGGTAGCAGAAAACCTGGAATTTTACTGGAGCCCCTAGATTTTGAGGGAGCTAACAGGGTACAGAAGCAGAGGCAAGTAGGCACACTCATAGAAAACTAGCAACCTTGCTTTGGCTTTAGCCAGTTTTGCCAAGCATAAAGCAACTTGGTCTCATTACTGCATTTTTCCTCACAGTGCTTTAGTCCCAGGAGTAAGAAAAAATTGGGCCTTGTCCATATTCCCCAGGTGTCTGAAAAGCCCTGGAAAGCTGCCTAACCTGCCAGAGTTCCCCCTTCCTCTGTGTGTGTGTGTGTGTGTGTGTGTGTGTGTGTGTGTGTGTTAGAGAGAAAGAAGGACAGACAGGCAGACAGAGAACAAAAGTCAAAGGAGCCAGCAGAATTGATATCTGGGACAGAAAGCCAAAATTCAAAAAGTTATTATGAATGGGGCACCATGATTTGTGGATTAGAGGCAGCTATCAAAGCTCGAGTACAAATTTAGGAATCTAAAGTTGGAGAAACAGGAGAAGAAATTGGTGGAAAACAATTTAGATGACCCAGAATCTAAAAGACAGATACTAACAACTAATATTTTTAAAATCTGTCTTTGGTGTTAAGCATGTTTTCCTCTGTATATGCACTTTTTTACTTAGTTGGATCTTTATAGCTGTGTTGTGTTAGCCAATTACTTAACTTGTTTGTTTCCCTAAGTCTACTAGAATTTTCCAAGAATTGGAGTTTCATCACATACAGGAATTGACAACGAGGGTAGATCCATCATTTTACCCTTCTCACCACTGAAAAGTACCTCTGTATATCCACTGAAAAATAAAGATATTAGGGCCCTAACTTAATTTTCTGTTTAGATGAGAAATCTCATGTCTTTGTGTAATTGGCTTTATTTTGAAACAGATTATTTTCAGGCCAACTTTGTTTCTCTGACCTAGTTTTCCCTCTCTTCTGTCACTTGGCTTATTTAAAATATGAAACTGGGAACCAAGCACTTGAGGCCTCATGATGACTGTGTCACTGATTTGGTATGTGTTCTTGGACAACATATGAAGCACAGAAAGGTTAAATGGGGTTCGAAGGACTGTAAATACTGACCTACCTCATTAAGACAGTGTTTAGGTCCAGTACATTTTTTTTTTTACCCAGAACCAAAGCACAGCGAAGCAAAATACAAAATGAGCCCCTTTTTTCTACTCCCTGTCCCTTTCTTGCTCCCTGTCCCCCTCCCTTCCCGTATCTGCTGATCAAGTCCAGAGTAGATAAGGTCCCTTTTGAAGATGTCTCTCATCTCTCATGGTCTGGGTTCTTGAATAGTCCAGCAGCATCTTTCGGATGTACTTTGGGTGCTTAGTCATTGCAAATGTGGAGTTCTCTTTGGGAAAACATAAATCCGTTTTGAATCATCTTACTTGGCCCATGTAGATCTATACTGGATATGTTGAGGGATCTAGGCCTAATCTCAGTTCTATCAGTGGCAAACATATGTACCCAGGCCCCTTTTGAGGAGTAATAGAAGGGAAGACTGGGGTCACCAACCTGCTTGGGAGAAATAAGCTTGCTTGCTAGAAAGCCCAGAAGAGGACTTGGTACTTGAAGCCATCTGAGAAACCCTATGACCATAAGCTTGATTTATTCCTGACTCTAACAGTAAAATGAGTATTAAATTACTTGTCTCTTGTGTAGCTCATATGGCTATCATATATATTAGATTAGGAATTATAAGAAGCAGTAACATATTTGAATTCTTTAGAAATATAATTTCAAGGCATAATCATAATAAAACATGGTTATTGTATTAGAACATCTGTTTGAAGGTCTGGTGATGTAGATTGTGACTCCTGCTAATGCAGTCTGTAATGGTCAGGACTCCAAAGGGCTCTTTTCTAATTCTAATTTATGTGTGTACCTATAACCAAATCCAGTAGTGGGCCTCTATTAGAGTAGTGTCTTCTGAGTTGCTCCAAATGGGAAAACTATTTTAAAGCTTTTCTTTACAATGCGTAAATCTACTCAGGAGTATATTGGGGTTAGGTTCAGTTGCAAATAAGAGAAAAACTCTTCTCCCAAGCACCCAGGCTGGAAAACTCGCCATCCTTGATAATTCCCTCCTTTCCCTTGCTCTCCCGGTCAATCTTATAGATTTAACCTCCTGTGGCAGACACTGCCAGTTACCTCCCAATATCCATTCTTCCTTTGTTTTTTTTGGTTTGTTTGTTTTTGTTTGAGTGAGAGAAACTGGATTTTTAGCTGGGCACCCAGTCCTTCAACTGAAAGACAGTATTTCTCAACTTTTCTTGCACATGCCCACATGACTATGTTCTAATTAATGAGATAAAAGTGGGTGTGTTATGTGACACAGCCAGAAAGTCTCCTTAAAAAGGTAGAGACCACACACTTCTTGTCCTTCCTCCAGCACACTGTCTGGAACAAAGATGTGATGGCTGGAATTCTAGCATTCATCTTGGACCATGAAGACTCATATGCTAAAAATAGCAGAGTATTCACCTAGAAGTCCAGATTCCTGGTGATTTCATGGTGTTGCCATACTAGCTCTGGACTGCCTACCTCTGAAATTCTTATTTTGTGATAGTACCCAGAGGGCAAATAGTTTTGAGGGGAAAGATAATGGTTTCATTTTGGGCATGTGAATGTGAAGCATTGGCAGGTTCCTCTGGGAGAAATGGAGAAGAGTCGGAGCTATGGAGAGATGGTAGGGCTGAATTATACCACGCAACTTTCTCTGCTTCTGCTCTCCTGCTGTCCGGTGTTGTCATTAAAATCCAGAAGAAAGAGAGTTCATTCACTGAGCTACTTTGGGAAATGTTGGCCTACGCCTGAAGGCTGATAACTTTCTAACTCGTCTCCCCACTTCCAGTCCTTGCCTTTGGAAACTATTTTATTCCTTGTTCCCGAGGTAGCTTCTTGAAAGCATTTGACCCACACCTACTGACGAGAGTCTGATCTTCCTATGCTGCCATTCAAGGCTCTCCACAATCTAGTCTGAATCTACTTTTCCAATTGGTTTCCATTGTGTCCTCTCCTGCACCCCATGAGTTAGCCAGACTGATGTATTCTCTCTGTCTTATTTATGCTCCACAGTTTTCTCTTTTATGCCTTTGTATATACTCAGGATCATTGCTACCCTGTATAGGATCTTGGTGCAAAGTAGAAAAAGGTGTCTCTTCCTCAAAAACACTTTATTTCCATCTGTCAGAAAATTGTTGTAACATCCTGTTAGAAAATGGCATTTTCCTGCCATCTACTAGAACATTTTTGCAAGAAATGTATAAGTCCCCCATCTTGGGAGTAACAAAAAAGTTATTAAAATATGGAAATTTTCAATTAATCAAGATATCAACAATATGAACAGTGCCCCCTCAGATGTGGCACTCCTTTGCAACACACAAACTGAATAACCGTGAATGGGGTCCTGCTCATCCTGTTCCCTCCATCTGAAGCTCCCACCCACCACCATCTTCATATGTCCAAGGGCTACTCGAATGCCATTTTCAAAAAGCTTTTCCTGATTTTTCAAGGTGAAGATAAAACTTTTCTTACCCTGAAAACCCAGTATAATGTATAAGTACCTCCTCAGGATACTTATCACTTTCGGATAGCATTCTGTTTATTCACGTTCATGTCTTCTCACTGTACTAGACTTAATGCTCTTTCAGGGCAGGATGTGTGTATGATTTACTTTCGTAGCTTCACAATACTTGGCAGAATGCCTTATGCTTAGAGTAACCCTGTGTCTCAGTTTGCCCAGGACAATCTGGGTTTATGCCTTTCCTCTGATTTAAGTATTAATAGTGCCCCCTTTCACACTCAAAATGTCCCAGTTAGAATGATACATTGAATAGCCACTACTATTATGCAGTATGCGTTCAGTAAATAATTGGTGGATGAATACATAACTGAATGATAGATAGGAGATAGCCATCCACACAGGGAAGGTAATTGAAACTGTGGAATGGGTAAGTTCATGAAAAAAGAGGACAGAAAAGATGAGGGCCAAGGACAGGACCTATGGGGAATGCTTACATTTAAGGGATAGACAGAGGAAAAAGAGTCAACAAAGGAGACAACCTGGAAGTAGTCAAAGAGATAGGAGAAAAATCAGTAATTTCACTGAATCCAGAGACAGTTTTAAGAAGCATGAAGTGATCAACATTGGTAAAAGCTGCAGCTCGGTCAAGCAGGGTGAATTCTAAGAAAAAGCCGTCTAATCTGTCAATTATTAGGTCATTGCTGACTTTCAAGACAGCAGTTTCAATAGAGTGTAATAGAGTGGGGGGGTGGAAACTAGATTGCAAGGGGTTAGGGAGTGAACTAATGCTGAGAAAGGAGGCAGTGAGCATGACTACATTGGTGAGAAGTTTGACTTGTGAAAGGAAGGTGAGAAATAGGATGGTAACTTGGGTCAAAGTCAGTGCAGCTCTGAATGTGTTTATGGACCATGGGGAAGGAGCCACTAAAAACAGCTGAGGGAACAGTTTCTCTCAGGAGTGGCAAGGGGGTGGGATCAAGTGTCCAAGCAGGGCCCCCCCACGTGGCCGAGTGGTTAAGTTTGGGTGCTCCACTTTGGTGGCCCAGGGTTTCGCGGGTTCAGATCTTGGGCGTGGACATGGCCCCGCTCATCGAGCCATGCTGAGGCGGCGTCCCACATGCCACAACTAGAAGGACCCACAACTAAGAATATACAGCTATGTACCGGGGGGCTTTGGGGAGAAAAAGGAAAAATAAAATCTTAAAAAAAAAAAAGTCACAAGTGTCCAAGCAGAGGGCATAGCCTTGGCAAGAAATAGAGAGACATGGTCTTTGTGACAGAAGGGTTGTGGTAGAGTACAAGAAAAGACGCCTGTTTGAAGAAAGATGGGGAATGAGGGAGCCTACATGGCCACAGTCTTTGCAGTGAAGTAGATGGTGAGGTCATCTGTGAGAGGGGGGACAGCTGGAGTAGGACTGGGGACTTCAGAGTAGTGGAAACAGTTTGGATTTAGAACAACTGTTCTAAGAAATTCCCGAGGGAGTCAACAAGAGGCCTGCCAAGCTGCAGTGCAAGCCCAGCTGCGGTTCAACTTCCCATACCGAATGAGAGAGTTCTTTCCACCGAATCCATAGAAAATGTATTTCTCAAGCTTATTATCGAAATATGGGTTTCTTTTTCCACCAGGAAGAGAATAAAAGAAAACACGCTGGCAGGTTACAATGTGGCAGAAAGTTATGAGCATCTAGTCTTTCCTGAAAGGCTGTCATCGCTCAGTCCTCCAGAAGCCTTATAGCACCCTTAGTGCAAACGAACGCTTCGTACAAGTTGTTTGTGGGCAGTTAAGAACACAGACCTGAAGCCAAGGATCTCCTATTTTCAGAGCTACTCAGGGAGGAACCTTGAGTTGCTATGCCCCGTTCAGAGCAAAGGCAAACACTGACATTTCTGTGAGACGGAGCATAAAGTTGCAAATAGCCTCTGTGATAAAACCCGATGTAACCAGGCAAAACCTTTAAGCTTACAAACGGCCTGTTAAATCCACCAAAAAGACCAAATGTCAGACATTACCCTTTAAAGCCCAAGTAAATGACCACAGTCCTGGGGGCTTAAAATGAGAAAAGTTAAACATCTCACACGCCCACAGGTAATCTTTCCAAATGTTGTTTAATCATATATTCCTAATTGTTACAGTGTTCTTTACAGAGGAGAACATTTGGAAAGAACTGTTTGGCCAAAGTGTTAGGCATTATTTTCTTGAAAACAGAGTTTGCTTCCTTTGTTTCACTGGGGACTCAGGGTGGCATTGGTCCAACGGCACAGCTGCCCAAGTGCATAAACAAGTGACTCCAATTCTTTTTCATCCACCTCTCTAAGCAAAGTGCAGGGTCTACACATATGCACTTGATTAAGGATATTTTAATGTTTTTGTTGCCAAACTCTCCCAATGACACATATCTGAGAGGTGAGCAGTAAAACAGAATACAGTATAGGTCTTAAGATATACATGCGTAAGGCACCATACGCGATTTCACTTAGATGCCTGTAAAGTATTCACAGTTTCCCTCTTTTGTTTACTCAGTGAAAGGGTTGTTTACTAAGCACCACCTGCGCTACATTATATGAGTATTCATTTCCTTTGGAAATAATTAACTTGTTTATGCACCATTTTCTTTAACCTCATCAACTGTACCATTTGAGGGGCATTATGGAGGGAGGAAATAAGCACACCATTTGGGAATAGCCTTTCTCAACCTCAAGGAGGAGTGTGGCTGTCACTCCAGCCTGAAAGAGTTCCCTTTATTAACGCTGCCATGTAATTCTGTTTAGCAATTGGATGGGGATGAGAAGAGATAGGCAAAGGAATTGCCCTTCTCTCCTGGAGAGCCCAGAACACCTATTTACTTTAATAATAGAAATTATTATTATTATTATTACCAAGCATTTATTAAGTCCCATTACTCTACCAATGGTAGTGCTAAATGTTCTTTCTGTTACTTCGTTTGATTTTCACAACAGCCATGTAGTGTGATTAGGAAGGTTTTTTTTTTAAAATGAGAAACCTGATGATCACAAAGATTACATGATTTTCCCTAATATCTTACAGCCAGAAAGTCAGTGTAAGAGTTGGGATATGAATCCAGGTTGTCTGATAGCTGGCCCTCACCTAATATTCTCAGTGGTTAATTGGAGGAACACATTTAAAGTTTTGATATTCTGAAATTAGATGGACCCCTAGAGGCTTGTCTTTCTACCTCATGAAAGGTTATGGAGCAAGTGTACACCTTCTCTGTACTATCGATACTCATTTTTCCTGCCCATGGTTAGCTCTCTTCACTTTGCACATTTGTTAATTCACTCACAAATTAGCTTTTACTTAACTGTTACTTGCTCATCTCTGAGTTCTCATGGAAGTATAATAGGACAAGTTTACAGTCTAGAAATATTGAGGCAGTTTACACAAATGGCTGCTAAATTCCAGAAGAGCTGCTTTACCCACCTAGTAACTGTAGACTTAGCTGTGCCCCGGGCCCAATCACAGCTGCTGAAACATAACTTCCTACTGCAGAAGCCTGATCAAAGAGGAGAGCACAGATGGTAAGACTGTCCCCTGGGAGAAGAATTAGAACTAGTTTCCACCATACAGTACCCAGAAAAATTGTGTGCTGGCATGCTCCAGGCCAGACTCGCAAGGACCCCGTTCTCTTCTCTAACCTTTAGCTGCTGCTGTCCCCACCTTACTTTTTAATTTTGGTTCTGCAATTATCTATGCAGTGGAGGGCAGGACTCCTCAGTGGGTTAGGGTGAACTAGTAGGCAAAGACTGGAGGGGTACATGATGCATTCCCCATCAGCTTCCTCTGCTTACCTAAGGATTGACTCAGTGCCTGCAGCATGCTCGGCTTCTGTCTGGACCCTTGGCCATATTATTGATACAGAGAATGTATTGACATGATTGTTCATTGTGTGCTCCTGCTGAATTGTATTTGCCCATGCAGGTTATTAAACTTTTAAATCTCTGCAGCCATTTTGTAGCTCCAAATCCTAATAGGTTTCCAATGGAATGTGAACCAAATATGTAGTCCAATCTATGAAAAAAACCTTTGCTGAAGGCATGAATTCTAATACCAATTCCATAAACTCTCTAGACCTACATGTGATTGGCATGCATAGACCTTAAAGGGATGTAAGACCAAGAATAACAAACCAGTAGTTATTAGAATCATATTATTACTTACAATTTGTAGAAAATTAACAAACACGGAGCCAAGTCATATAAACAAAGGGCAGCCTTGGAAAAGACTCTCCATGGAAACAAATATTTCTAATTCTGAAGCACACATTTGGTCCTCAACTATTGAAACACAGAACACAGGTTCCTCTTCCATCCAATTTCCCATTCACCCACTAATGATTGTTTTATTTTCCTCCATTGTAGTACATTAGATGAAAAGAATAACCATATTTTAACCCTAGCAGTCACTACCTAGTTTATGCTAATTTATACTGACATAAAGCCAGGCAAAATGCAAAGACTGAAAGGGACACTTCAAGTCTAATAATCACAATTACTTTGAAACTGAAAAATGTCTGAATTTACATCCTCACCAATACTGAGAGAACACAAATATTGGAGCTAAGTGTATGCATCTTAATTACAATTCAGTGTTCACAATCAAAAGAAACAATTAGGAGTCCAATTCAAGTGTTTGTTCCTATACACATAATAGAAAATACAAACATATGTGCTTGGAAATGAATATGAGAGGAAAATATATTTTTCCTTTCATTGATTTATATGCTAGAGTGAAGAATTGCTGTTTGATTCATATACATCAATCACATTTATTTTGCAAAAAACAATGTTCACCTAGAAAATCTCATTTAGTTCTAGGTGCTTCTATTTCTAGATGAAATCAATACTTAAGTCTTGAAAAGATTGACTATTTAAACATTGAATTTAAATTATATTTATAAAAATCTCTTTTGCAACATAATTGGTTATGCTTCCATGCATTTTATTCCTTGAGTTACAGCCTTTTTCCGATTTCTCGACATATTTTTAAAAGTTTTATTATTGGAATATTAAAATATGTACAAAAGAAAAGAATTCACAGCAGGATCTTGAAGAGATATTTGCAAGCCCATGTTCATTATAGCATTATTCACAATAACCAAGAGGTGGAAGCACCCAATGTCCATGGATGGATGAACAGGCAAAGAAAATGTGGTATATACACACAATGAAATATTACTCAGCCTTCAAAAAGAAGGAAATCCTGTCACATGCTAGAACATCAATGAAGCTGGAGGACATCAAGCTAAGTGAAATAAGCCAGTCACAAAAAGACAAATATTATAGGATTTCACTCATGAGATATCTAAAATAGTCAAACTCATAGAAACAGAAGGTAGAATGATGATTGCCAGGGGCTAAGGGAAAGGGAAAATGAGTATAGAGTTTCAGTTTTGCAAGATGAAACAGTATTAGAGATCTGTTGCACAACAATGTGTATAAACTTAACACTACTGAACAGTACACTTAAAGTGCTTCAGATGGTAAAGTTTATGTATTTTGTACCACAATTAAAAATTTAAAAAGATGAACTCATACTCGAATAGGGTGGGCCCCTAATCCAGTATGACTGGTGTCCTTGTAAGAAGATGGCCATGTTGGGGCCGGCCCTGTGGCCCAGTGGTTAAGTTCATGTGCTCTGCTTCGGTGGCCCAGGATTTCCCCGGTTCAGATCCTGGGCGTGGACATGGCCCCACTCATCAGGCCACGCTGAGGCAGCGTCCCACATGCCACAACTAGAAGGACCCACAACTGAAAATATACAACTATGTACCGGGGGGCTTTGGGAGAAAAAGGAAAAATAAAATCTTTTAAGAAAAAAGAAGATGGCCATGTGAAGACACAGACATGTAAGGAAAACGCTGTGTGGTGATGGAGGCAGAGATGGAGTTAATGCAGCTGCAAACCAAGGAACACTAGATTGCCAGCCAACCAGCAGAAGCGGAGGAGGCAAGGAAGGATTCCCCTATAGGTTCCAGAAAGAGGATGGCCCTGCCAACACCTTCATTTTGGACTTCTAGCCCCCAGAACTGAGAGAATAAATTTCTATTGTTTCAAGTCACCTGTTTTATGTTAGTTTGTTACAGCAGCTCTAGGAATTAATACAAGCAAGGATGATGTCTATTTTGTTTGCTGCTATACGCTCAGCATCTAGCCCAATGCCTGGCACATAGTATGTGCTCAGTGAATATTTGTTGAATGAAAACAATGTACAAAAGTACACAGAATAGCAGTGGTGTGCTGGTAAATGTTTTAACATCTGGCTCTTGGGGAGGGAACTGATTTATAGCATGTGCTGGTTTTCATGATATAAATACTTCCACCATGGCCAATTTCAAGTTACCAATGTGATGTCAAAATTCCTGAAAAGTTAATAATGAGCTTTCGTGTACAGGTAATAGCCAGATCCAGCACACCACTGCTAGTGTAATGAATCCTCATATACTCATCACTCAGCTTCGACAATTATCAGCTCATGGCCAATCTTGTTTCATCTCTACTCTCATCCATTTCTCCCCACCTGTATTATTTTGAGGCGAATAATATTTTTATGAATTAAATTTGATGAAATAAATTTCGTCAGTAATATTTCAGTATGTATCTCTAAAAGATAAAGACACTTAAAATAACCACAATACTGTATTGCACCTAAAAAGGTATAGTTTCTTTTTTTTTTTTTAAGATTTTATTTTTCCTTTTTCTCCCAAAGCCCCCAAGTACATAGTTGTGTATTTTTAGTTGTGGGTCTTTCTAGTTGTGGCATGTGGGATGCCGCCTCAGCATGGCCTGACGAGCAGTGCCACGTCCGCGCCCAGGATTCGAACTGGCGAGATCCTGGGCCGCTGACGCAGAGTGCGCAAACTTAACCACTCAGCCACGGGGCTGGGCCCAGTATAGTTTCTTAATATGATCAAATATCAGGTTGGTGTTCATATTTCCTGCTGTCTCGTAAGTGCCCTTTTTTTTCCTTTGCTTGTTTGGCTCAGGATCCAAAAAAGGACCACACCTTGTGATTATTTCCTAGGTGTCCTAGTCCTTTTAATCTATAGGTTCCCTTTCCATCTCTTAATTTATTGTAATTTATTTGTTGAAGAAATGGGATCCTTTGTCCTGAAGAGTTTCCCGCTGTGTGATTTTGTTGATTTTCCATCAGGAAGCACACGAAGTCTGGTTGTCTCTTGTAGAATATTAACCACCCGCTGTTGATGATCAATATCTAAATACATTAACTCATTAAGGGTTGAAAATGGTGATGTTCTAATTCTAACATCCCTTCTTCATATATTAGCTGGAATACTTCTATAAAGAGTACAACTTCGTTGTATATACTATTTGGTTACCCTGAGGACCAGTGTATGTAGGAAAGGTGAGATAAAATACTTGAGTTCTTCCCCTTACTTACGATCTTTCAAAATAATGAGCTGGTTTACTACTACCCTTCAACAGTGACCAATTTTTTTTCCTTTAGCCTAATTATAAACTCATGGATGTAAATATATTTAATGGATTTCAATCCACTGCAGCTAATATTTTCATTGGTATTGTAATTGTCCCATCCCTGGCCATTGGCACCTTCCAATCTGGCATCTGAGTCCTTCAATACGGTCCTAGTAGTCTTAGATAGTTTCCTTCCTATCTAGTATGACAAGGTGTTCCATTCTCTATTAAAATTCAGGACAGGATGTTAACGTCTTCTATCTTATATATTTTTACTTTGCTTATGGTTTTTTGACATGCAAAAGTTTTAAGAAGTTTTTATGTAATTACATTTACCTTTTTGTTTTGGATTTTGAGTTATAGTTAGGGGAGATTTCTTCACTCTCAGGTTGTTGAGGAATTTGCCCGTATTTTCTAGTACTGATATCGTTTGTTTGCTTCATTTGTATCTCTGATCCAGTTGTTTATGGTGTGAGGAATAGATCCAATTTTAGCTTTTTACCTTGTGGCTCTCTAGTTATCCCAATACCATTTATTATTAACAAGCCCATATTTTCCTCTCTGATTTAAGGTGCTATTTTTATTTTAAACTAAACTTGCATATGTAATTGGGTCTATTTCTGGATTTTTAAACTCTGTTATTAGTCTGTCTTATCATTCTCTTTATAGAGGCTTTATGATATATTTTATTGTCAGATGGGGCTAGTGTCCCCCTCCCTTGGGTTCTTATTTTTTAGGGTTTTCTTGCATATGTTTACTTGTTTGTTCTTCCAAATTAACTTTGTAGTTATTAATTACAGTTTGTTTTTTTTGAGGAAGATTAGCCCTGAGCTAACTGCTGCCAATCCTCTTTTTGCCCAGGAAGACTGGCACTGAGCTAACATCCATACCCATCTTCCTCTGCTTTATATGTGGGACACCTACCACAGCATGGGTTGACAAGCAGTGCCATGTCCACACCCAGGATCCAAAGCAGCGAACCCCAGGCCACCGAGTGGAATGTGCAAACTTAACCACTGTGCCACTGGTCTGGCCCCTAGTTTTCTTTATTAGAAAAAGAAGGTAAAGTTATAACACACTTTTAGCTAAGGGGATAAGAAAGAGTTCCTTTTTTTGTTTTTACTTTTTATTAACATCATGATAGTTTACAACCTTGTGAAATTTCAGTTGTACATTATTGTTTGTCAGTCATGTTGTAGGTACACCACTTCACCCTTTGTGCCCACCCCCCACCACCCCTTTCCCCTGGTAACCACCAATCAGTTCTCTTTGTCTGCATGTTTAACCTCCACCTATGAGCGGAGTCGTACAGAGTTTGTCTTTCTCTATCTGGCTTATTTCACTTAACAGAATACCCTCAAGGTCCATCCATGTTGTTGTGAATGGGATGATTTTATCCTTTTTTATGGCTGAGTAGTATTCCATTGTATATATATACCATATCTTCTTTATCCCATCATCAGTTGATGGGCACTTAGGTTGCTTCCACGTCTTGGCTATTGTAAATAATTCTGCAATGAACATAGGGATGCATGGGACTTTTGGAATTGCTGATTTCAAGTTCTTTGGATAGATACCCAGTAATGGCCTGGCTGGGTAATATGATATTTCTATTTTTAATTTTTTGAGAAATCTGCATACTGTTTTCCATAGTGGCTGCACCAGTTGGCATTCCCACCAATAGTGTATGAGAGTTCCTTTTTCTCCACAACCTCTCCAACATTTGTCACTTTTTGTTTTGTTTATTTTTGCCAATCTAATGGGTGTGAGGTGATATCTTAGTGTAGTTTTGATTTGCGTTTCACTGATGATTAGTGATGAGGAACATCTTTTCATGTGCCTATTGGCCATCCTTATATCTTCTTTGGAGAAATGTCTATTCATGTCCCCTGCCCATTTTTTGATCGGGTTGTTTGATTTTTGGTTGTTGAGTTGTGTGAGTTCTTTATATATTATGGAGATTAAGCCTTTGTTGGATATTTAACTTGTAAATATTTTTTCCCAATTAGTGGGTTGTTTTCTTGTTTCAGTCCTGTTTTCTCTTGCCTTGAAGAAGCTCTTTAGTCTGATGAAGTCCCATTTGTTTATTCTAAGAAAGAGTTCATTTTTAATAAACTGTTTCAATTTTACATTGAAATCTCTGATCCATTTGGAATTTATACGGTTTGTAGTATGAGGAATGGACCTAGTTGTATCTTCTATTTGGAAGATTGAAAGGCAAGGTAGGAAACAGGATTGAAGCTTCAAACTATTGGAGATATGAATTAATGGAATCATTAAGTTTCATTCACAGAAGACACAATTAGACCTACCACCCCTGTACCATGTGTTTGTTATACCACTGCTGTTATACTCTCTACTCTACTCCCATAGATAGGAAACACTGCTCAACAGGAAGCCCTGTAGCCTAGTCACTTCTCAAGGTCAAGCTGAATGTATATTACTAAGGCAGGGGATGTTGACCCAAAGATTCTCCTGGTTTATCTTACAGTTAGGATGTTGATAGTACTTTCACTGCATGGTAATACATTAGAATCTGCTTTCTGGAGATGCTGATTAATAGTTATCTGTTTATTTGAACCCTTATTGGACAACTAAAACTCTTTTTACAGGATAACTGTTAATAAGCAGAATTGCACTGACAGAAATAGGACATGCAAAATTTGATGGAAAAGAGAGATAGGAAAAGTTCTGGAGAATGGAGTCATGGGGGCACACGGTCTTGCCCTGGGAGGTTCTAGCTACTCTTAACATTTTGTGCAGAATTATTGCTCTTGCTAAAAAAGTAAAAAAATACACACACACTCACAGACACACAAGTTCGTCCTGCCAACCAGCAGTGTCAGTGATCAAATGCATATCACATTCTTTGATCTTTCGCCACCCTGCCCTCCCCTTTTTGTTACATAAAGCATACCAAACTCCCCAGCCCTGCACCAATATTGTGTTTCAGTCCCTCACCAGAGAACTCCATCTTGAAATGGCTTCCAGTTAGCTTATGTCAAAGAATAGTTGAAGATATTTGAGACATAGTCACCAAAATGTTAACCATACACTCCCTCAGCGTCTCTGAATACAGTTGGACACAATACCTGTGACTTTTGTTAAGAGGTATAGAGAAGTGGTCACGTAAAGTAATTATGCATCGTTCAGAGAATGATATGTTGAAAATAATTGCAATACTTATTGTCTTTTAACTAAGAACTCTAAGAAAAATGCCATCTAGAATTTAGTACCAGGACAAAGTTTGTTTCCATGGAGGAAATGGAGTTGTTGAGGCAGCAAGCACTGTAGATTATTATTTATTGGCTTGGCTTGGCTGGTTTTGGTTCTCAGGATGCTCATCCCTGGTTCCTGATAAATTCTCTTTTCCTATCTCTATTAAAGTTTTTTTTTTTTTGAGGAAGATTAGCCCTGAGCTAACATCTGCTGCCAATCCTCCTCTTTTTGCTGAGGAAGACCGGCCCTGAGCTAACATCCGTGCCCATCTTCCTCTACTTTTTATATGTGGGACGCCTGCCACAGCATGGCTTGCTAAGCGGTGCCGTGTCTGCACCCGGGATCCAAATTGGCAAACCCCGGGCCGCCAAAGCAGAACATGCGCACTTAACTGCTGTGCCACCGGGCCGGCCCCTCTATTAGACTTTTAACATATGTTATTTATATCTTTATTTTCACCATCTTTGGTGCATGTATCCTTGCATTATTTTCTCTTACTATATATTGTATGAAATTCTTTCAGAAGCAAGTAGACTATAAATAGTAAATAAATTTAAAATAAATAAGTAAATAGATAAATAAACAAACCAGACCTTTTCTAGGGTGAAGTGATGTTTACTTAAACATTTCTCATATGGATTTGACACTTGGCTGGACTGCTACTCTTGACCTGGGCATCCCAAACTACAGAAGGATATTTTTATCCTTACTCAATTTTTACAGGCTTCTAAGTCTAGAATGGAGCGATGACTTTTCCTCTTTTCTTTTCTTCTTTTTTGGGGGTGGCAGGTTGTTGCATCTTTAATCTTGGACTCTTTGATTAACAACTCATCTTCAGTTGTAGAAAATAATGCCTGATGCAAGAAGACTGAGATCTTGTCAGAGGGGAGTGTTGAGTGTTCACATAAGCCGCTTGCTTCATGTATCATGTTAATGTGCCAAAGAGTTACTGTTGGAACAGGTGATCTTAAGCATCAAGAAAAAGATAGGAGAGATGTGAGGGGGCTGAGAGCCAGGGAAGCTGGCAGTGATAGTGAGCAGGTGGGAAGAGACTAAGGGGAGGAGAGCTGAAGGCTCTAAGCGGTGTGTGTAGCAGAGGGGTCCAGTTATTGGGGCTGGATCAGAACTACGTTCACTGAAGTAAGCAAGTAAAATAACAAAAGAGAATAAATAAACCCTCTTCACATAGAGTAAGTATTCCCACCTTTCAATGTTCCAGCTCCCAAGTAACCTCCTCCTGAGTTGTTTTCCTGTGTCTCTCCTCCTCCCCTTGCCAAGGCAGAAATAGTCTCTGCTTTGTCTGACATTGTGTAGCACATTGTTCATACTGCTTTTCTGGTGCTTACCACATTTTACTGTATCTGTGGATGTCTGTCTTTCCCTCCTTGATGGTGGTTTGTTCACCTTTATCACCTACAGGCCTGGCTCTTTCCCTGGACTTGTAGAGTCATTAATAAGAGTTTGTTGAATAATGAGTGTCACGATGAGTAATGGTGCAGACTGAATCCATACTGCCTATTCAGTGTTGATTGGTTTCTCACACTAATGGGCCTGACTATTGGTGTATAAAAGAGTAGGGTACCCTGAAACCACAATTTCTCCCATTAAATTGTCCCAGACCTCAAGGCCCGATAGGTCTCAAAATCTTTTAGACTGTGTACGGAATGGAGCCACCTTGGGCTGGTTAAAGATCTCTTGATGCTTTGGAAGCTGTGATCCTTGTGCCTTGGTAGGCATTAGACTTTGGGGAAGGAATATTGTTTTTCAGGCCATTGCCACACTTATTTACCAGATGGCGTGGAAAGACTGAAATGCCTCTTCTCTCCACCTCCATGTTGACTTTACTTCAGAAGGGGTAACAGCTTTTGTTTTGACTAAACTTGGCCAAAAGCTCTATTCAGTGAAAGCCTCCTGGCCTGCAGTCAACTTTTTCTTACAATGGGACCACTAACTTGGTCTTCCTGATTATCATTCACCAACTTTGCCACAAACTCTGCCTCTCTCTATGTGACGGCTCTGGTGCTCTTGAATGAGCCCAGTCCACATTTCTTTCTCCTTTGGGTGAAGGGAACAGCATTTTCTTTTTATCTCCAGTACTGCTTCACTGGAAAGGTACAGAAGTGGAGATTTAGATGGCTATAGTCTTGTGAAAGGGACTTCCTTGAGAGGCAAGTAAATGTTTCCTCACGTGATATTTGTCCCCAGAGTCACTGTCTTAGGAGCAATGAGGTTTTTGTATCTGTCGTAATATTTCTGAAGATCTTAAGAACCCCCATTTCCTCACACTGGGCCAGACTTCTGCACCTTCGTGAAGTAGACTAGGTTGTGGGTGCCCCTGGCCTCTCACTTACCAGAACTTCATGCCTCCAGCCCCTAAGGCACTGGCTTATCAAAGTATGTTTGCAGGAAAGGATCTTGAATAGATCCTTCATCTCTTATTTGCATTAAAGTATCAATGTCATCTTTTTTCCAGGATTATTTTCATATTAAGTCTTACCTCCATTTGTTGAATAAATGGCTTCCCGTCCCCTGCCTTTTTTTTCCCCCTTAAAATTCAGGCACCAAGAAGTAATTAGAGGAGAGATTGGGAGGTAGGTGGCAATTTTCTGGGTATCTTTGTCATCTCAGTTAGGCCATTGCATATTCCATCTAAGTGTCCTGTTAAGTAGAAGATCTAGAAATAGTAGTCAAATTTCCCAAACCCAAGTATAATGCCCTATACACCTCAAAAACTACTAAGTAAAACCCAAAGCTTTTAGGGGTAAAGATCACGTTCTCTTGCAGAGTCTGCCCCCTCAAGAATGTCTTTATAATTTAATCGGTCACTGCAAGCTGGACATTGCTCCAAGGCAAGCAAATGCTGCCATGTCATTGAAGATTGGGTCACTGACTGAGATATGTATCCTGAAACACGAAGATGGAGCAATGGAGTCATGAGCCAAGGAATGTGGGCAACCTCCAGAAGCTGGAAAGGGTAAGAAAATGGATTATCCCCTAGATCCTACACAAGGAATTCAGCCCCTGCTGGCACCTCGATTTTAGGACCTCTGACCTCCAGAACTGTACGATAATTAATGTACATTGTTTTAAGCCACTAAGTTTGTGATGATTTGTTACAGCAACCACAGAAAATGAACACAGAGCTCATGCTTTGGATTACCAGGCCTTGCTGTCTTGGATGCCTACAAAATGAGAGCTTATGGAATTACTGAGCCATCGTAAGGAAAAACAGAGAAACATGGCTGTTTGGTAGGTACAAAACTAATTACCATAGATGTGTAATTCATACCCATCAGTAGGAGATACTTAGTTTTGCTTTTCACCTTGAAATATTATTAGAAGATTTTGGATCATCTTTATTTATTTATTTTTGATTTTTTGTGAGGAAGATTAGCCTTGAGCTGACATCCCCCACCAATCCTCCTCTTCTTGCGGAGGAAGATTGGCCCTGAGCTAACATCTGTGCTCATCTTCCTCTACTTTATATGTGGGACACCTCCCACAGCATGGCTTGATAAGTGGCACATAGGTCTGCACCTGGGATCCAAACTGGTGAACCCTGGGCCGCTGAAGGGGAGCACACGGAATTAACCAGTACGCTCCCAGGCCAGCCCCTTGGATCATGTCTAGAAAACATAAGAGAGAGGGAGAGTGATTCACTTTACTCAAAACTGATCCTTTGAAATTATTATAGTTACTGTGGTATCCGGTATCCATCCACTAGATGTCAGGAGAGACATTGTCAAGGCTCCTTCCGATTGCTTCAACCTTCTACTCGGGAAGCATTCCTGATGAAACTGAAAAGCAAACAAGTGCGAAAACTCTACAGTAATAGACATGTAAAATGCAGACAGGATACAATAAATATTCTAAATCATTTTTCCGGAATAGGTACAACATATACTGATAGTCTGTGTTCTCAGGAGGCCAAATGAAATATTGCCAGCTCTTTTAAACAGTTTATGGTGACTCACAGAGAGTATTCCGGGCATTAACCAGTGGCCTGAGGCTTAACCTGTACTTTTTGCACTTTCAAACAACACTTCACCCGGAACGTTTCTCAGAAGCCTAGCACAAGGGAATTTTATTTGCTGGTTTTGTGTAAGTTAGATCATTTTTGTGGCTCTTTATACCTATTTCTGGCTGCCTTAGTGTTCATGGGAAAGAAACCATTGTGTCTTCAGTAATATTTAATTTGGTTATTTAGAAGATTTAAGCAATTTGCCCTAGATTCTGTCTGGTCTCTGTTCTCAAACTGACTAGCTTGGTTCTGATTAACTACAGCTTTCCTTTTAAGTTCCACTTCTTTTGGTTTGCTCCTGGAGCACACTGAGTGAGTTTGGTAGAGAAGCAAAGAAAGGTTAGCCTCTAGTAAGGATCATAAATAAAAAGGTTAAAGGCAGTGATGTTGCTAGATGACTCATCAGCATGGCATTGGGGTCAAGAGAGCAAAAGCAAAAACAACAAAGAAAGTAAAATACTTCCTCCTGATCTGTGGGGTGTGTGTGTGTGTATTTGTGTGAGTGTGTGTAGTGGATTGATTCCCAGGGGAAAAAAAAGTGAAGTCACAGATTCTTGCATGGCATACCTGACCAAAAGTCACCAAAGAACTACCCATTGGTTGTCTAAACATCCTGGATCAATAAATTGGATCAGAGCTCCTAGCCAGGTTATGTCTATACCAAATACAGTGGAAAGCTCACTTCTTTAATCTCTCTTACTACACCTTGGTGTCATTAGTATCATGCAGTTTTTTCAGATAACATACTTTTAGTCCTTTTTATGGTGTATTAAACTTTCTGAGTTTATTTTTTCTATTCGTGAGCATTGCTGAATATTTCTTACCTTATATCTGTAGAGATTTCTGGATTTTCTTCCCTCCTAACTTATGCATGCTCTTAGATCACGTTTGTTTAACTTTCTTAAATCATCTGTGGTAGCTTAACATTCTCCTCCTGTATTCTAAGGAATCAGTGACCCTGTCCCTCATCCTCAGGCTTAAGCTTCCATACATTCATCTAGAGCTTGTCGAAACATGGATATTTGCAGCTATGATCCTCCCCTATATCTACCTTTTTTAGTGTTCTTTAACTTTTGTTCATTTTTAAGTAATTGATTTTTGAATAAGTAATGCATTCACATGGTACAAAACCCAAGCAGTAAAAAGAAATAAATGTTTTTTAAAAGAACCTCAAAAACTGAAAAGTTCTCCTTCTATCCTAACCCCAGCCATTCAATTCCCTTTCCCAGAAGCAATAACTGTTATCAATTTCTTGTTTATTCTCTAAAGATATTCTAAGCATTTATACAATATAAACAATAACCTACTTTATATACTTTTCTACACCCAACTTTTTTCATTTAGCATGATTTTGGAGGTAGGTCATATCAGTACATGTAGAAATGCCTGATTCATTGTTTGGATGAACCATAATTTGCTGATGGGCATCTAGATGGTTTCTAATCTTCTACTATTACAAACATTGTTCTAATACATATCTTTATAAAGTCTTTTTGCACATGTGGGAGTCTATCTGTAGCATAAGTCTCCAGAAAGGGAATTGCTGGGTCAAAGGGTAGGTGCATTTTTAGTTTTGACAGAAATTGCCAAATTGTCTCCACTGAGATCAAAAGAATTATTAATCCCATCAGCAATGTATGGCAGTGCCTATTTCATCACGCTATTGCAGTAGAATGTGTTATCAAAATTTTGATCTTTCTTTATCTTTCTTTATCTGAGATACATTATAGATCTATATATTCTAGATTTAGTTTGCATTTCCCTTGTGAGTGAGATTGAACATATTTCATATGTTTAAAAGAAATTTCTATTACCTTTTTTAGTAATTATTTATACTAATCCATTGCCCAATTTTTAATTGGGTTTGATTAATCTCATTGATTTGTAGGAGCACTTTATATATCGAGGAAAATAGTCCTTCATCTTTGGTGTGTGTTGCTATTTTTTCCAGTTTGTGTTTTGATTTCCTGATAATGGTTTTTTGTGATGCAGTATTGTTACATTATATAGTCAAGTTAATCAATCCTTGCTTTTGTGGCTTCTGGGTTGTATGGCATCTTAGGTCTCTTCCTCCCTGGAATTATTAAAAATTTCCACCATATTTTCTTCTAGTATTTTTATGGTTCTATCATTTCAGATTTAAATATTTAATCCATTTGGCATAAGGAATGACATAGTGATTTAATATTCCAAATACACTTTTTAACCACCATTTCCACCCTGATTATGTAATAAATAGCTGCTTATTATAAAAAATTTAGAGATGCAGAAAAGCAAAAAAAAATCACCTATCATTCCATTACCTAGAGCTAACTAGTGTTAACGAATTGTATTTTCTTTTTCCCCATGTATATATAGAAACATGGCTCTTTGTTCTTACAAAATCAGGATCATATTATGTATGCAGTTCAGTATCCTGCTCTTTTTAAAACTTAATATTATATCATGAGAAAATTTCCCCTGTCAAGTGTGCTTACCCTTGGAATATGAGTGCTTTTGTTGTCTATCTGAGTCTGCCCCATCTGCATCTATTTTGAGCCTTAGTCTGAAAGCTCTTGAGTGATAGACACTGTTTCTCTACAAATGGTTATGATTCGTCTTTGGAAAGTCTCATTTTTTATGGACATCTAGTAAATGCTCATTAATAATATCATGCTTTCCCTTCTATCATTCAAATTCTTGACTAAGTTAAGTGCAAACATATTTAATTTGAGACCAAATTCTATTCTTTATATCATGCTCCATGAATAAATCACAGTACTGTATGTCAGGTAAGTATTCAGTAATATTTTGATATAATACCATTTTGACATTGAACAACATCAAGTCATTGTTTTCTGTGGACAATTTACTATTAAGTTTATATATCATTTAATGGGGTAATCATTTAATAATTACTTAAGCAGACAATGCAAAGGGGATATGGTGGGAAGAGATTTGATTTCTGATGGGTGAGTAATAAAGTCTTCAGGGAACAAGTAGTATTTGATATGGATCTGGATGGAATTTGACAGATGGAGATAGAGGTGGAAAGGGCAAGACCTTTCTGGCAAAGGGGATAACATGTGCTAGAATTCACAAGTGCGGATGTACCAGGTATGTTCAGCAAATTGTCAGTAGTCCAGTTTGGTTGGTGCACCGGTTGCATGAGTGGGAATAGGGAGAGATTAGGTGTAAAAATTAACTTTGCAAATGCAAACCTTAATGAAGGTTGTGAAATGCAGGCTGAGGAGTTGCTGCTTCTCTAGGCGTTAGAGTGATGAAAGGTTTTTCACTTTTTACTGTGGAAAATGTTAGACACATACAAAAGTAAACAGAGCAATGTGGCAACTCCCCATGTGGCCACCACCCTGCTTCGTCTACATGCCCCATTTCCACCATATTATTTGAAGGAAATCCCAGACTTTCTATCATTTCATACATAAATATTTCAGTATGTCTCTAAAATATAAGGATTCTTTACAAAAACATAACTATGATACCAAAACATAACCATATCTAAAAGAACTGACAGTATTTCCTTGAAATGATTTAAGAGTTTTCAAGAAGGCATGACCTGCCCAGTGCAGTGCTCAACCCAGAAAAGAATATGGTTGTTCCTCCAAGTACAAAATATTGTGTTATTTAATTGAGTAAACGATGTTATGTAGAGAGTTACCTAAATGCAGATGACAGAAATAAACCATTTTTTATGAGTGGTGAATGCTGTAAGTCACTTCACTGACACAAAATCATTTAGAGATTCTTGTTTTAAAGCATGCAATTATGTCAGAAACAGAGCTTGGAAATGATGTTTCTCAGAAGGGAAAATGGCATAGTCAATTTTTATTAAAGTAAAACTGACAAAATAATTTTTTCAACCTTTTAAAGTCTTTCATAGAAATGTCCATGAAATGACAAGGGGTCCATTTCTTTCAATCTTACACACCTTTGCCTGGAACTGTCCAAGAAAGAGCAATTTTTTTAAAGACTAAGTTTAAGGAGAGATAATTAAAGGAAAGGAAGAAAATAAATAGCTCAGCATCCCAATAAATTATGTCCTTCTAAAGAAATTGCATTATATTACAACAGATTATTATCTGGGAGCTGGTTGGAAAAGTGCTGCTATCATGGTGGAAATGCAATTACGTTGTGTTGGATGTTGATGAAGAGAAGGCCATGGAAACCCAGAAGCTTCCTTATTCCCCTGGGTGCCTTCATCCACGTGACATTAGCCACCTGGAGCCCTGTTTGTTCAGTTGCCCATCTGATAGAATATCCAGTCTCCTCATTTCCTGTGCTGTGGAAAATTATTCTATTTAGCAAGTGACTGAACCCTTCTTTGGAATGGAAATTGCTGATGTATTCGAGACAATGTATTTGGCTCAAAGC